>NC_066369.1:14880000-14890000 GCF_013377495.2 Cygnus atratus | reverse complement strand
ATATTAAGTGAATTCACTATTTAAGTGAATTTATCTTTAAAAGTTTTTTTTTTTTTTTTTTTTTTTTAGCAGAGGTTTTTTCTCTGAACTTGAAAGTATTTCACATGAAGTAAAACAGAATTAATCCAAAGATCTGTGAAAATGGCACATATGGAGAGATCTAACACCTTTTGAAGGATTGCTTATGATAGTGATATTTTTTAACCAATTGTCTCTTACTGCGGTGTGAACCAGATGGGTCTGGAGTCATAGCAGGGAAAGATGTTAAAAGCTGGAGTGGTACTTGATAAATTTGCAAGAATTGCAGTTGACTGTATTGCTACTCTCACCCACATGCTTTACTGCAAATTAACATGCTGAGTGACTTTTCCTCCTACCCCTCCTTTGCCCCCCCAAAAAAAATCTGAGCGCTTTGTTTTTTGAAAAATATATATATTTGAATTTTCTGTTGTACTATACCAGGTTTCCTTGATATATAAATTTATAGAGAACCAAATTATCTACAATTCACAAACTGTGCGCTGCAGGTAGAGCTCAAGTTAGCAAATCATCTACCATAGATTATCAAGGTTGCTTCCAAACTTAAAAAAATAAATAAATAAATATCCAGCTCAGTGACTAATGCTTCTATTAGACAAATACACAAAGCAATGTATGTCTTAAGTTGTGTGCTTTGCTGAAAATTCAAAAAGTGATCTCTCTCCTGAGATCTGTATAATTCATATAACACTTTAACCTGTGATTAATTACAAAGGGAGTAGAAGCTTTGCTCCTTCCCACTTGTGTTTTCATCAAAACTGAAAATCCTAAAGTAAATCTGTTAGGCCGGAAGAGACCCAAGTGACTTGCTAGGCTGATTAAAAATCAGACATCCTGCTGAGTCTTGAAACAACACCCAGGTAAATTGGGAATCTCTGCAACTAAAAAATCTACCAGAGATCAATGCTGTAGGAAGTAACTTTCTTTAAGGGGAGAAATGACACTGAAAAAGCAAAAGAAGGTTTCTACATAAATGCAAAACTGATCAGTGGGAGACCAGGTAAGACTTCTTGATATGGGTGTAGTGCTTTTTGTTGAAGATTGTAAGCTTCTGATGTGTTCTGGGGGTGGAGAAATGGCAATTGGAATAATATCATTGAAGCACCATCTTTAGTTAATCCATTTGCTGAGTGAATCACAAGCTGGTGAGTTTTACTATTGGAAAAGCCTCTTGGCTGATGCTATCTAATGTACAAAACTTACTGAAGATGAAACATCAGTGAGCAGGGAGTTGCTCTTACTAACACCCTAAATGTAAATTTTCTGTGGGAAAAAAAAACAAATGAACAAACAAAAACACATTATTTGAAATAGATTTTTCCATCAAGTAATTGTTCTGCTATTTCTGTTTATTTGTGATCCAGATGCTCTCATAAAGTTTCAGGGTTATTAGAATAAATTGAAAGGAAAGGTAATAAGGGGAAGAGCAAAATTTCATTCTGGATTTTTTTTTTTGTCGCTGTTTTTTTTTTCAATCCAAGAAATCAAGAACACAATAAGATCCACCTTCTTGTGAATGAAGAGATGGAAGATCACAATGTGTTGACTAGAAAGGAAAATATGGGAGTAGTTTACCAGGCAAGTCATGTATGTAGCTGAGTTCCTCTTGGGAGACATATGGAAAGCAATCAGGAATACGTTGGGGAGGCCCTACTCCTTTTAAGTATGTCTCACCCAAAATCACATTTCTTTGTAAAGGATTAGGGTCACTGAGAACACACAGAAGAGTTGTTGTCTGTTACTTCCCCATCCCCAATTTCTTTCCCTCACAGATGCTAATAACTTTAAGACTCTCAGAGAGAAGTGGGAGTGAAGAACTATAAATGCTGGGGCTCTGGGGTTTGTTATTGTCGTTAGGTTTTGGTGGCACTGCCTCGTTGTCCTTCCCTCCCATGGTCCTGCACAAGCCTTAGGGTGCAGCTTGGCTCTTAACTAAAAGTGTACTGCTTGCTCATTTCAGAAACATTCAGGGAGCTGAAAAAGGAGATGAGAACTCTTGTAAATTATATATATTAAAAAAATAGTTGTGAATTTCAGCTGTTGGAACTGCATGAAGAGAGCAGCAGCTGGGGCTGAGCGGGGGAGGGGGTAAGTTGTAATCAACATATTCATTTTTCAGTAAGCCTCAGATGCAGATCAAGAAATTCAAAGTTTGTGCTGACTAGGAGACAAGAAGAGCTCCAGTTCTCATCCAGCAGAGCCTAAATTAAAAAATAATTATGAAGAATATAAATTTCTCTGAAAGCATTCAATGCCTTGCATATGTTTTCCATAGCTACTTTTTCTGTGTATGAAATGGAATGACTTGTGATTTGGTCTGGGGATATTCCACTTACTTTTGTTCTTCCAACAGCCCTACCCTGTCCACTGGGCATGTCCTCTCCAGCTGACAAGCATGAAACACTTTGTCAGTGAAATTTTCCATGAATCAGTGCTGGTGTGGCTTTGGAGCAGTAAAAATAAACGAATAAGCAAATTACAGAAGTCCCAAGCAAGGAAACTGAAAAACAGAAAAGTCTGCTTTGTTCATTTTGTGTTTTCATGGATTGGAGGAATTCAGTTTTATGGGAATGGTTATGAGTAATATTTGCCCACCTGTGCAAGTATTGAACAAATTTGAGTAAGTTTTTCAGACTTGTCCTAGTGGTCTCCGTGTCCCAAGCTGCCCCAATCCCATTGTCCTTCAAGGTTCAACCCTGAGGGCCCTACAGCCCCAAATACTTATCCAATACCTCTGAGACCATTGCAAATTGGCAAAATCAGAATAATATGGCTTCATTGAGAATGTAACTAAAAGAACATTTTCCTAAAAGGACTTCAGGACTTAGTCAAATACCTAGCTCTGTCCTGTCAGTAGTATGATTTATTTTTTGCATAGAATGCTTTAGGTGACTTTCATGTATTAATCATTGTACAGCCAGGCAATGGGAAGAGGAATCATAGTTGCATTTCAGAATCATTCGAGCTTGTGAAGTCAGTAAAGAAATCTTCATCTTTGGTCTCTAATTCTTTGATAAACCTCATTTTAAATCTAGACATCTTCCTTATCTGATATGTTCTCTCTCTCACCTAACTAATAATTAGGTTATATTGGTAGGCCTATAAGCAGCATGGAATTAAAGAGAGATTGCAGGTACTTGGTGAGTTAACGGGTTCTTATTTTATATTTCCACTGCACCATATATTATAACATAGGCTACTGTTCAGTATATCATGGGACTGCAAAGGATATATGACTAACTTGGCTCATATATTTAAAACCAGATATAAAGCACTGGCTTGTTCTGTGTGTGTTCCTATTTCCTCTTTTAAATTATTCTCAGCATAAAGCATGTATTTACATTCAGATCAGAACTATTCACAAGAGGCATGCAGCTGTGGAATGTGTTACATATTGTAATTATAAAGATATATTTGTTCCTTTTTCCCTGTGAATAGATTCTTGTATTGATTTGTTCTTACTTCTGCACACCTACACTGAGGCAATGGGGAAAAGGTTGATTTTATGTGAAATGACTTTAATTGCCTTATCTCTGGGGGAGAAATATAGTCATTGAAAACCTCGGTTACAATTTTGTAACAATTTTTCCAAACAGACCTAGACTAATGATCCAAAACAATTTTGTTCTTAATTAAGACTATGGTTATAGATGCTTGGAGAGTTTGTGGGGAAAAAAAAGTCTAGAAAGTTCAGGGAAAAAAAATGTAATATTGAGCACATATTTTTAAAAATTAAATGAAAGCTATAACTTCAGAAAATTATTTTGAGAAAAAGAGATATCCAGCAATTCAAAACCATCTAATAAGTGAAAATCTGAAAGGTTCAGGTTTTACTTTTGATCCCACAAAAAAAGAGACAGCAAAGAGTTGAAAGACCAAAAAAAGAACCAACTCAAATCCCAGATCCCACAAAGAGATCATTGTGGAACGTTGTGACCCTCAGGCTTGATTCTTGTTTTCCTGAACATAAATGGAGACAAAATCAAAGAAAATCAATAGATGGTGCTGGTAAGACCATCACAAAGTGTGTCAGCTGAGGGCTAGCTAGATGAGGAGGGACTATTGGCTTTGAACCTTTTTTACCTCTAACACCTCCCTTTGAGGTAATGGCCCCCAAATTGCTCATAGGTTAGCATTCTTTGGAGATGCTGTTTTGAGAAGCAAAAATTAATGATAAGAAGTAACATATGCTCTGTTAGCTATTTTTATTATTATTTATTTATTTATTTATTTTTCTGAAATATAAGGGTTTCTGAAATTGCTGCAGCAATATGGATACTACCATTACAAAGTTATTATTTGTTAATATTACCATTATATTTCAGTTTGTTTCAAGAATAGCTAGAATAAGCCTAAGAAAGAAAGAAAGAAAGGGAATGAGGGAAGGAAAAATGAACCCTGTGTGGACCTGACATACTGACCTCTGAAGGTGTGAATTCTCTACAGATATCCTGTAGTGATATTGAGTGGGGAGAGCTGTACAGAAATGCTGACAGTGAATGTTACATCAGATAAATAGATCAATTTTCTTGGCAGAATAACAACGTTTTTTCTTCTTTGATATGGGGCAAATAGAATTGCTGAGCTGTGTTCTCTGTTAAGATTAGACACATACTTTCATATTAAAAAAAAAATAAAAAATCAACAATCTCTGCTTTAAATACTGCTACTAATGTGTGTGTGTCTATCTGAAAGTATAGCATGAACGACTATTGGTTTTTATCCACAAATAAATGTATTCAGCTCTTTTACAGGAATGAATGGAAATGCTTTGATTCATGTTTGTCCTACTGTGTGAATACAGCAAATTCATTTCTTAAATGAACATGCAAATGTTCTGTCTCTTGCAAGCCCAAGAGGAAAGTGTTGTCATTCCCTTTCATCTGAACATCTATCTACCCAATTTGGGTGTTCTTCATTTCACCCACCATGGTTTTCTAGATTTTTTTTTTTCAATTATTATAGGCACCTCTTGGCTCAGATGGCCTAATCTTGCGTGAAAATTAGATTTTAATTAATCTCTTGCAAAAATTTCTTCCTTGTGTGGATGATGTCACGTTTCCATTATCTAACCCTTAATAACTGATTATAGCCTAATTGAATGTACTAGAGGAAAAACGACAGGATGTCAGGATATAAAGTTCATTAAGGAAAATCAATTTGCAAGGCTTTAAATTGCATTAAAGGCTACCCTTTAAATCATCTAATGTATTTCTTCCTGGTTTGGGAAGGTAAATAGGCACATTGTGGAGAAATATTTGCAAGAAGAAGTGGTACGTTTTGGGGGTAAATTAAATTAGAAATGACTGAAGATCAGACAACAATTCCATTATCAATGACAAGCTGCCAAGGTACTCAATGGAATACTTTGCCAAGTACCTTCTATTATCCATTTGTTTATCATTTTAAAAAAAAATAAATCTCATTGATAGTTTGGGCGAAGATTTATCTCATTTTATTAAAGAAGCAAACAGAGAAGGGTTAATGAATTCCAACTTTGTTATTTGCTCTGCAGGATGGATTTGGCAGCCCCTTTTCATGCCAGACCGGATGTTTTCATCTTTTTCAAGTCTATAAACAGTTGAAGCCACTTATAGTCATATTCTTGGCATCATCATCAGCTGGATGCATTTCAGTTAGTCTCTTTTGTGGTACTAAGTCCGTACAGTACCTTTGTGAACTGTTTAATACAAAAAAGTCAGTGGGAAACAGCCTTGCCTTAGTAGTTAACTCTTGACAGCTATGTGGAAGGAAGTGGTGATGCTGGAAGCGGGTGACAGTTTATGTAGCGTGAAACCGTTGTTTTTCAGTTGTGGTCTCAGGGCTAGCTGCATCTCTTCTTGGTTTCCTGGGTGACAAGGGGGATGATTTTTGAGTAATTCTGGAGAGGGAAGGGAAGGATGATGGCTTGACTCTGAGGCCTGGACCAGTCTATGCTACCTGGTGTATATTGGTGTGGTCTGACTGGTATAGGAGTGTGTCTTACTCCATGCATGACCATTGAGCTTTGGTACCAGTCATCAATGCTTTTGTTAAAAAACTACAATAAACAGGTAGAAAAAAAACATGATATTTAAAACTACAAGGATTCTACAAGCTAAATTAAACTAGGTTCAATCCTGAAACTTTTTTTTTTTTTCTAGCATTGTTGTTTCTTCTTGGTGCTGTTATGTGCTGGATTTTGGAAACTGAATGTGGCTTGGGCCATCTTTATCTCTTCTCCTCTGGCGTTTGGCATTTTCCCATTCACAGTGCTCCAGTGGGTGACAAAGTCCACACTTCTGACAGGACTGCCCTATGGGGTCAGGATGGTGCAACGAGGAAGTAAGCCCTGTTGCATGACTCCAGCTGATTACACGACACAGGTGAGCCTTTCCTGAAAGGTTATATTCCCACCATAAGCTCAGTACTATAAGCTCAGTACTGGGGACATATTCTATATTCTGTATTTCGTTTTCCAAGCTGGGAAAACTTATTGCAGCCTGCCACAGTCTTCCTGTGCATCAGTGGGACACTTACAGAGGGACAATGAACCCAGATGTCTCAGCATTCAAAAGGCAACCTGCACTCTCCTCTTTATAGTGGTTTCCAGGTGAGATAATTAATAAGAACTTGAAAAGAAAAGGATGGTATATTTAGCATAAGTTTTTAGTCACATTTTGGCACCTTCCCTTTAGATGTTTAAAGAGTGAAAAAATGGTACAGTAAGTCTTTCTCTTTGAGATGGTTTATGAAACATTTTTAATTATGTTGAGATCTCTTAAATGTAATTTTGTATGATGGCATCTGGTACAAACTGGATGCTTCACTTTGATCTCCTGTGGAATAGAAGTTGACAGTAATCTTCAAATGAAGAGTAACATCAGCAGAAAAACAGACATGAAATTAACATATTGGAGCATTGCTTTTCTTGTAATCACCATATTAAAAATGGAGGGAGTATTTTGAAACTTAACTTTGCATCTCGAACAGTGTTAGTGGGGCTGAGTTGCCCTCATTAGCTATTTCGTATTAAATTTGATGAGAAAATCGATGCTGACAAGCACTTCACTGGAAATGCTTCTCCTTTTAAAAAAAAT
Organism: Cygnus atratus; assembly: GCF_013377495.2. Classification (NCBI taxonomy): domain Eukaryota; kingdom Metazoa; phylum Chordata; class Aves; order Anseriformes; family Anatidae; genus Cygnus; species Cygnus atratus. The sequence continues at coordinate 14,882,882 of NC_066369.1, read as the reverse complement.
GTTTTTAATAATTTTAGATCACTTACTAAATGTCTTGTAATATTTTAAAGGGTGTTTCATTCATAGTCAAACAAAGAGCAAATTAAATATCGAAAATAAAAATTCAATCTTCTCAGTCTCCTGTTTCTTTTAATAGTACCAGAATGAAAATTTTGGTGTGTCTGAATTTTACTTACTTTCAGTTTGTAATCATATATTTTTTTCATATTTGATATGATTGAAAAAATATTTTGCATATTTCTGCAAGAAATTTGCATTTCGGGTACAAAATTTCATGAAAGGTCCAGAAGTTATGCATTGATACTTTTGTTACTTTTCTTGTAAACTCCAAATGACTGTAAAGCCCTTCAATTTTTTACAGGATTTTAGAACATTCCCAATGTCTTCTCTCATTGTAAATGAGATAAATATGCAGATGTTCACTTTTAATGTGTTATTAATTGAACTTACATTGAACTTTTTCATTCTATATTCTTTTTTTTTCCTTCTCTCCTTCCTTCCTTCCTTCCTTCCTTCCTTCCTTCCTTCCTTCCTTCCTTCCTTTCTTCCTTCCTTTCTACAGATACATATTTGGGTATGTTAGAGAGGGAGAAGGTACTTCTTGCAATTCCTTGCATTTATTGTGAAAAAAATATAAGTATTCCTACAAACACTTGTAGAAGGCTTTTTAATTAAGACTTTTATTTGTAAGGAATATAATATATATATGGAATGCTGATGCCATCAAGTTCATTTTGTCCTTATCATAATTCCAGTGGAGTCACAAAGTCTTTTTATTTTTCAGGAGACGGATACTGCCAGAGTACTCGTGTGTTTTCCTGGTGATGACTTCATCCCATTCTTCTTCAGACAGAAGAGAAAGGCCAGCATCTTTGTTTTGATAACTCTTCTTACCTGGAAAGAGCCAAGGCAGACTGAATGATTTCTACTTCCCATCTACCAAAACAGTAGCTTTTACTGAGTCTAAATAAACTGGTATGATGAAGGCCAATGCAGATTATTGTAGTCTTTGTTATCACACAGTTTATTAAAGGACCACTGCACTGGAATTACAGAATGAGTAAATCTGTGGGCAGCTATCTGGGATGCTTGAGATGAGCCTCCAGTGCTCTTGCTGTGCCCAGGCCTGAGCCAAATGTCACTGACAGCCAACAGGAGCAGCTAATTCAGTGGAATAAAGATTGCTTTAATCAGGTCTTTATTTCAAGGTCTTCCATGATGTTTGTCTTTCCTCCGTGGCAGTGGTAGTAGATGGCAGCATTTTAGGAATATCAGAAATGGCCTCTAGTGACCCTTCTAGTCTTCATTTAAACTTTAAGTTATTGTAGAACGAATTAAAATGATAACCATCAGCTGAAGGAGACTGACCACCACTTTCTATCCGTCTGCAGCAGGGTGCATTCAGAAGGACATATCTGGGTTTTAAATATGTTTATTGAACTTGATTATTTTTTATCTTTTAAAATCTTTACAATTTTTTTAAAATGTTATTTAATTGAAAATTCTTCACCACATCTGCAGTGTATTTTGGTGCTTGTTGAACAATGAACAACACTCTTTCTTCAACAGGCACCATTAGGTAGAAAAGTACCTAAGTTGCAGGTTGGGGTTCAGATACTTTGTCAAAGAAGCATGATGAAAACCAGTAACTACCAACAATACACTCAGGCCTCACTGGTGCAGTTTGGACCTAGTCCAAACCCACTGAAATTGTCATTGTGCTTTGAATGATGCCTGTAGGAAGCTGGCACTTAAATATTTTCTGCCCTTACACATGCCACCTCCCATCCCAGTGTAATAGTCCCCAGACTGTACCATGTGCCGGGGACTCGGCTACCACATCCTTCCTTTTGTTTTAATGGCTCTCTGTACCCTCCTTTGGGCTGGTTGTGTGTCCAGCAGCACAACAGAGCAAAGCAGAAGAGGGACTTAGTGATGCATGGTTTCAATAAACGTGTTTGTTCATCACTCTTTGCTATGGCTATACCCTCTGTTAAAGTCTCTCTGGTTGACTGAGGTGGGTTTTTGGAGGAGGAGGGAGGAGAAAGGAACTGAAATATTATTTGCATTTAAGCCAAAGTACTAGCCGCTGCACTGCTATTAGGAAAGAGCATATACTTGCGTCCCTGTACCTTCTATGGGTTCATGAGCCATGGGGGTACCTGCTAATTCAAATCCACATTACCACTGCTTATGTCTTTCTGCACAGCACAGCATGGCACAACAGAATCGCTGTCACTGAAGAAAACTATTAAAAAATATAAGCAGGCAGCCTGAGTTTCTCATTTTTGTAAGAATTCGGGGTCTCTTGAAAATAAGATTAACAAAAACTAAAATATATGGTTGACCTGCTATTTGCAATTGAGAAACCTTGTGATACAGTGATTGTCTATTGCTCAGCATGACAAAAAGCTAGACATACAGCAAAGCTGCAACAGAAAAACAGGGAAAGCAGTAAGAAATAAGTGGGAAACCAAGTCCTTTTTAGATTTGGGACAGTGAGTGGCATGATAAGAAAATCCATTGTGTACTTTCTGTTGGGCTGAAAATCTACTGCAGTTTAGACAATGAGAAGCTCGTGTGGCATTGTGCTAGTACTGCTGTAGTTAATGCTGCTCATGGATGGCAGAGCAAGGGAAGTAATCTGATAAATGAAATGTAACCACCTGATGCATAATTCAGTCTTGCAAGGGCAGTGTAGGAAAACAGTATCATATCCAGACAAATTAATCTGTTTTAGGCTTATGACTATCTCAATGCCTTCCCTTTCATTGTCAGTTCAGTCACAGGTATATATGTGATTATTATTTCAAATGGAAAGTTCTTTTCCAATAGCTATTTTTGAAAGATGTTGTCTCACAGCAAAATCTCTTTAGTGAAGT
>NC_066369.1:14680000-14875000 GCF_013377495.2 Cygnus atratus | reverse complement strand
ATCACATAATGACTATGAGCTGTCTGGTGAAGATTCTGTCAGTGAATAATTACAGCAATAATTTTGTTTTCTGTAATTTAATATATGCATATATATATATCAACAATGGAGATAAACAAATCTTGACAAACCACAGGCCTCAGTTAAGGGAGAGTTTAAGGGCAAAATTTCTATTTGTTACAGAGCACACAAAACCACCAAATAGAACCTTTTTTTTTTTTTTTTTTTTTTCTTCTCCGAAGAGGCAGTGGACATCTTCCTGGAATTATGGTATTATTCAGTACTCTAATTCTGGGCACCACAGTACAAAAAGGACGTAAAACTGTTGGAGAGTGTCCAGAGAAGGGCTACAAAGATGGAAGGGCCTAGAGGGGAAGACATATGAGGAGCTGCTGAGGTCACTTGGCCTGTTCAACCTGGAAAAGAGGAGGCTGAGGGGAGACCTCATTGCAGCCTACAGCTTCCTCACAAGCGGGAGTGGAGGGGCAGATGCCAATCTATTCTCCTTAATCACCAGTCATAGGACCTGCAGGAATGGTGTCAAGCTGAGGCAAGGGAGGTTTAGGCTAGACATCAGGAAGAGGTTCTTCACCGAGAGGGTGGTTGCACACTCGAACAGGCTCCCCAGGGAAGTAGTCACTGTACCAAGCCTGTTGGAGTCAAAGAAGTGTTTGGACTATGCTCTTAGTCATATGGTCTGAATTGTTGGTCTAGAACTGTGTGATGCCAGGAGTTGGACTCGATGATCCTTATAGGTCCCTTCCAACTCAGGATACTCTATGATTCTATGATTCTATGAATTAGTGAGCACAGTAACACAGTCAGCATGTCCCAGCTTGCTTCTTCAGCTCTTACCTTTTGTTGGATCCTTCCTGGTGATGTGCCAACACCAGTGAGGGTTGGCTTCTCAAAGCTCCTGGAGGTTTTTGCTCTGGCCACTCTAAGTTGTCTTTTCTTGGCCATTCCCAATTTAGGAGTACCCAGTCTAGTGGTTTATTACTGCCTGTTGATTATGTAGGCACCAATGCACCTGGGAGCAGCTGTACAACCCATTGGCAAGAGCTGCGGGAATGCAAAATGGCCCTGGATCTTGTGTGGGTGTGATTTCTGACACTGGGTGGAGATAACAGCACATTAGAGACCTTGACCAAGGCAAAGCTCCTGAGGGAGGATGGGGCTGCCCACTTTTCTGTGGACAGGAGCACTGTGTGCCTCTGATAGGGACAGTGGTGGTCTCATCTGTGGAAGGGATGCTCTGCTTGAGATGCTGAGTCACAAACAAAATGAAATGAGCAGGCTATTTGCCTTCAGGCAGGACAACTTGGAGATCCATAAGCTATTCATAGAGATCCTATAGAACCATACAGCAGAATCCCATGTTTGAAGGAAGGAGAGACAATGCTCAACAGAGCAATGGTTGGAAAATCCCAAGATAGGGAGGGTGGACACTTGTCATTTCCAATGGAACCACAAATGCCCCTTCTTTGGCCATGGTACTGCAATTGCATAATAGTCATGTGGTTTGCAGGTACAGGGTGATGGAAACAGGCAAGGAAGATGATGTCCCATTAAGGGAGGCATCAAGGTCAGCTGAGCCTTTACCAAGAATATGTATGAAGCTAAAAATGGAAGGTGATAATTACTGGAGCCTTTCTCCTGTGGGGGATGAAGGCATTTATCTATGTGTCTGGGGGAGCAGAGGTAGTGGAATGGGAAGAGATTTCTATGATTGAAATAGGGTAAAAATTCCACCTGTCTTCAAGAGAAACAAGAAAGTATCCAGTTTCACGTCAATCCCTGAGAAGCTTATGCCATTTCCTGGACTATACTGGTGGCTGGATTTGTTTTCAGATTGAGGTGTCTTAAAATATATCTATATCATGCCAGAATAAGATAGGTTGGCGAGCATACAGCAGGGGATCCTCATGAGAATAGGATGTGTCTGTGTATATATCTCATTGCACTGCTGACTATTCCCAATCCCAATTTTTTTTTTTTTTTTTTTTTTTTTTTTTGTCAGCCTGTACCTGTAGAAGAGACAGGTAGAGAAGGCTTGAAATTTCAGACTGGAATTGTGCTTAATTACGCTATATCAGACCTTAGTCTATTGTAAGACTAAGAAAGGCCAGGAAAATGCCCAGTACAATGGACAAAATATAGCTGATATGCTTCATGCTTGAATGCTTGGGAGTCACTAGTTGTATGCTAATCATTAGGATTAAGGATCATTAGATAATTCTAACTATACTGTCTGGGGGATCACTGAGCCATGTGGAAGAATGTCATTTTGATTGAACTGTTGTCTGGAGTAAGCACTGAACCACCCCCAAAATCTTTAGATTTTGGACCATTTTGGACAGTTTGAGCTGGGAGCAATTTTAGTAGACCTGCCAAAAGTCAGGATCAATGGCTGCCTGGGATCAGCGAAATCTCACTGCACAAAACAGAACAAAGAGAAAAAAAATATTAAGGCAGCCACAGTCAAAAGGCATTTATTGTGGAAGCTTTATGTGCAGAAATTTGTTCAGTTGCATTTCCATCATGCTGAAAACAGCTTGCTGTAGATTAAATTAGTTTTTTGGGTATGTGACTGGGAATCATTGACATGAAAACAAAAGTGATAAACACTAGATGTTGGATCAGTTTTCGTAGGCTGGGCAGCTTAATTACCTTCATCATGACTTGAAGAATTCACCCCTTACTAATGTTTTGTCTGCTTATCTTTATGAATCATGTTCACAAGTCATGAATCACAAATCTTGATATTAAAAAAATCTTCATAATAAACTCTCACAAATCCTGGGTGCTTTCATCAGTTTTTGTCTGGCTTACTTTAGAGATCAGTTTGATTTAGGTGATATTTGATTCCCCACAGTTTGTTTGTGGGTTTTTTTTTTTTTTTCCTCTTTTGTCACTTCTTGTGGAGATTAGCTTTATGTAAACATGTTATCCATAACATAAATCAAAGTAGCTGGAAATAGCAAAAGATTATGGTCATGTATATTCATGGTTGTTTGATGAAGGAAAGACATTAACACATTTAGATTCTCCATCATTTGCTACCACTTCATTTTCTAGAAAAATAATAAAATTAAAAAAAGAGGAAGAGAAAAATGAAAAAAAAAATGCTCTAGAAAATTCATCTATTTATGTGAGTAAAATTATCAAAACAGGTAGAACAATAACTCACTTTTTCTCTCTAATTTGCTGATTTGTAAGTTAACAAGGAAAAAAAAATGTTTTCCTTGTTCCATCAACAGGTTATATATCAGATTCTACTCTTGTAAGAAGTTCAATTTTTCCTTTTCTGTTTGAACATAATGAATTTGTATGCTCTTAAATAACCACTAGAACCACTTTGACAAGTGGGAGTGCCTACACTGGTGTTGGAGAGATTGCAGACATTCTGCACAAGTTGTCAGATGGATTTTTTTGTTGTTTTTCTGAGCATCACCTGTCAGTATTGTTCATATCAATTTTATTATCTGTTAAGTAGGATTACAGCAGAGAGACATCCTTTCATGCAAGCTCTGTGTTATAAATTGTGTCATTATCCAGGTGAACGGAAAGACAGCATCTAATCTGGAGACTTTCACCCTGCAAGCATTAACACAGGCTCAGTGCATTGCTGAGTGCTCTTCTTTTGGCTACCGCGGATTCCGTAACTGATTTTTTTATACATAAAAAACAAAGCAGAGGTAAGTATTTCCTGCTGTTAGTCCTGCTGTGCTACTGTAAAATGACAGAATTACTGGTCAGTAGACGTTAAAATTAGGGTAATTTTCCCTTTGTCTATTTAGGGAGGAGTAGCAAAATCTGTCATTCTGACCAACTTGCTGAAGGTACCTAGAAAGCCCGAGGTCTCCCTGATATCTGAGCCTGGATCACCGGAGAGCCATCCCAAGACTTTTGCCAGATGAGGGGGTGCACAGTTTCAGCAGCCGTATGGGTTGGACACAAGGCCCACGAAGAGTGGAGTCTGCTTATTGGCCCTTGAATGTATCATGTAATACTTGACATACAAGTCGAGGCAAGTATCTCCTGACAAGTTGGATTTACTGTTCAAGTACAGAAAAATGCCAGTTCATTCTTGTGAGGGCTTCTAAGTAGTTTCACTGGAGAGATGGGGTGGGAGGTTTCATTAGATATGTGGACATAGGGAGGACGTTGACACCAATAAATGTTGAAATGATTGGCTTATTTATTATTGAAGATAAATGATGGACTCAACAATGTCAATGGGCCTCCTTTGAGTTGACCAGCAAAATAAAACTATAACTTCCCCACATCTTTAAATATTTTATATTTCATCCAGATGAATCTCTGTTTTATTAGCTTTGGCTTTGTCTGAGGTAGAGTGGGTCACAGATTAGATTTTCTATTCCTTGTAACATCAGTGATTTGATGAAAGAGAGGAAGAGGTCATTCTTTCATTTGGGAAAGAAAAAAATGAAGTTCTGAGAGTTTCCTGAAGAAGGGAACACTTGGAAAAAAAAAAAAAAAAAAGCTTAGAAATAATCATGAAATAATGAAGCCTGGCATGAACTGGAGGCTGGACCTCAGCTTCTGGGGCTTCCTTGCTCAGTGGTAGCTTTTAGTCTCTCTCCATTCCCAGCACAATGCAGAAAACAGGAGACCCAGAACCTGAGATTTAATTTTCTGCTTCTACATCAAGAGTGCCTTTGGATTCTGGGGATGTGGCTCAAACTCTCTTGGTTTCTGGGTTCCCTGCTAGCTTGGAATGTGGGCAGAAAGCCCTGGTTAGACCTGAGGTTCTTTCGTAAGGCTTTCATTACTGCGTTGCCGTTGAAAAAGACAAATGAAGTGAGACTTAACACTGCAAGCTTAGATAAGCACAAAGAAAGGAAAAATGACAATTACCAGTTTGATCTTATAACATAATAATGTAAGAAACTGTATTTAAAACAATATGAGGCAATGAAGATACTGTAATTAAGGAAATAACTTAATACATACATATTTAATTAAAAACACAGTTTATCTAAGAATATTCACTCTGTTTTGAAACAGTAATTTTAAATCTCTAAAGCTCTAGTTGAACAATATAATTTTCATTTAATACTAATCTTGGACCTGCACATTGAAGACATTCGGCACAGAGGAAATTAGATTTTAGTGACTTGTATAATGGTTTGTCTCATGGATCCCAAACTGTGAAAAGTAATGTGAAACATGCAAGGCCAGCACATAATTATCCTTATTGCATAATGCTAACGGTAACACTTGGTGCTGTCCAGCTTCTAAAATAACCAGCACTGTTACTTGTAATGTTTAGAGTTTAAAAAAAAAAAAAAGACGTGATAGACATGAAGAAACTTTGAAATGTCAAATTCCTTTTTTATTACCATTTAAATATATTTTCAAAATTACACTTACTTTGAATAAAGTCATAATGAATAAGTCTAGTTGCTTTGTGTTTCCTTTGATGTTTTATGCTGCATATTTATAGACTCTGGAAAAAATAGTACAGTAATGAAACATTAAAGTAATCCTGTAATGGTCTTCTCTCTTCTTCTGTTCTTCTTCTTCTTCTTCTTCTTTTTTTTTTTCCTTTAATGAAATACTGGAAAAAAACACATGCATTTTACAAAATGCTTCCAAAATCAATGTCCAAATAAGACTTGCCCATGCAAATTCAGGCAAAAAACTAAAAATTATTATTTAAGACTGTGACAGGGTGAGAAAGGAAGATATAGTGATGGAATAATGCTTTCCAAAGTATTTCTAATCAGTTCCAGGAACTGATTGGTGTCTAACATCCTGATTATCTCCTTGTGTTCATTCTTTTCCTACTTATGTAGACTTTTTTCTGCTTCTTTTATAAGTTTGCAAGATTTTAAATAAGATTTATATACATAAAAAAATCAGTTTTTATAAAAGCTTCTAGAATGCAACGTTTTCTTCTTTCTAAGTCATCAAGTTTGACTTCAGATTTCTTACCAAAAGACTTGATCCACTTATTGAAAAAAATAAGGTATTTCACTGACTTTTCTTTCATATGTCCCCTCTCATTGTCTCAGCTGGGCATTTAAGCTCCTTAGCTCCTTTCCATATAATAGCAAATGATATTTGCCAGCATTACTTTCTGATATTCAGTTTTAGAGATCCTCAGTCATTGTGAAACTGTGTACCTTCTAGAGGTGTTGTGAGTACTGTGATTAAGACAATGTTATCTGCAGTTCATTCTTTTTTCCTACCCTCTCCTTGTTCTTAGCATGGGAATTTTGAATTATCATATGGCAATCCTCCATGTATTTATTGTTATCAAGAATATAAATGAAATATAGTAATGCTTGTGATTGCAGGGATCCTGGAGAGCCATTATACCACAGTGTCAGACTAAGCACTGAGAAGTACTTTTCTGCATGTGGGAAACTCACACTGAGATTTCAAATCAGGAATTCCTACTGTGCTGTTGGATAGTAAACCCACCAGATGTAGGGAAAAAAACAGGTGGCTTCTGCAGTGTAATTTTAGGATATGGTTAGAACCTGACCTCAACTCAGTGCTTTTTGGGCACTAGTATGCAAGAAGACTTTGATATATTGCAGTAGCATCTAGCTCCAATGATTTGCTGTCTTGGACTAGGTAATCCCTTCAAGAACTGTCTCTTCCATTTCTAGGAGACAGCATTACTTTCCTCAAATTGGCAAATAACAAAGATATTTTGGAGCACTATATCCCTCAAACTGATTTATTAGAACAAAACACAGAGTCTTAGCCAACAGTGGTTGTAAAATGCACTTGATTTGCTGTAATTTAGACACACAATTTGCATGAGAATTAATTCTTTCTCAGAAAGATTCTGTATGAAGTAGACATATGAGTTTTAATAATCTGTGTTTTAATAGATCTGAGGTATCCAGGGGGCCTCCTGAACTCTAGAGATTGTTTTTTTGTCCTCTGTTGTGCAAAAAAAAAAGCAAATACATTGAAGCTAGAGGCTATCATCTTGGATTCTACGCATACAAAAGATGGGCATTGAAGCTTTGTTATAATAAAAAACAGATGCTCTGGGCTTACCATATGGCCTTAGGAAACTTGTTTATGTCTAAAGCTGATCATTGGTTTTCTATCAGAAAATGCCAACTTGTTTAAAATTGAAACTGTAAGAAAGAGCTACTTTTGATAAACTTTCTGTTCTAATGTTCAGGGTTGTTTGATTTGTTTGGCAAATGGTCACCTCTCCAAATTTCAAGTTCCAAATCTTAAAATTGATTTTCAATGAGAAAGAAAAGTAAAGTAAAAAAAAATATTTTTGCATTTGTTGAAGTTAAATGTTTTAGGAGATCCAATCCACTTGAGGGAATTTTAAGCCTGGAATATCTCAACTTCTGCTTTTTGTCTCAAATCAAGATAGAATTTCCTCTCAAACTCAGATATTCTTGTAGCTGGTGATCTGTTTTTACCATGCTCTATTTAATAAGGCTCTAACATGAGAATCTCCCCAGGTTACATTGATCATTTCACTGTAGAGATAGCAGCAGATGTTCTAAATTATATATTTTTTGAGGCTATCTTTTTTTCCTGACAGTTTGGCTTCTGTTTCAAGGTTTGTTTTTTGTTTTGTTTTGTTTTTTCCCACTTCCAGAAGAAAACAACAAACCCAAGTCCACAACATTTTCTTGATCAGAAAAACACCATCCCATTTCAGGACTTCACTGTAGAGTGGGAAAAAGCTCCAATCAATTGAGACTTTCTGCTGAATTTTCATTATATTTTGTGGTAAAAATCCAGCTATTTTTCATATGGGAATCAAACTTCCTCTGTCACTGAATGCTAGCTAAAAACTCTGAGACTGTTTCTCACTTCTTCCATACAGGATGGCCAACCCTTACCTGCCTGGTCCTAATTGAGAGTCTGCTTTCTCCTTTCATGTTAAGCCATTTTTTTTTTTTTTCACAACTGAGTTATTCAGAAATTTATATTTATATGTAAGTGATAATGACATTTATAGCTATATTTCCTTAATTTCTCTCTATAACTTTAGGTGAGGTTTTAACTGATGTTATTTAACATATTTAACAAATTTATTAACAAATTATTTAACAATAATTTGGAAGTCTATACTGATGAAAGTTTTGGATATGTCTGTATTTAAATGAAATAAATCAGAATTGTTAGAACTGTTTAAAAAAACACTATTTTTCTTATTGACTGTATTTTAAAGAAAACATAAATGGTGGGAATGTAAAGCTACTTAAAAAATGTCATCTAAAACTGGGATGCGGGAAAACATTTTCTGTAAAGAATTCATTTATTTAAATAATTTAAGTAAACCCAAGGAACTGAAGTCATGCATAACACTGGCAGCATAATACCCATGATATCACTGTTCACCATAACCAGAACAATGCAAGGCCTCACAGGACTCCTTATTCACCGTACATGCAGAGTGTTTCAGGGACTGTATTAGGCATGGGGGGAGACCAAAACAGCTTCCAGAAAGTTGGCTGATTTTCTAACTAGGAAAGCAGCCGTGATAAAATAATGTGTATTTTAGTGTTTCATATTCTTCATCAGCCTGATAACTTTCTCAGCATCTTTCACATTCTGTAATTACTTCTCCCAGGTGCTAGCTAGCAGGCTCACAAGCATTTAGAAGGTCTGAGTGCCTTGCTGTCTTGTCCATCTTAGAAAAGTGCGTTCAGCTAGTGAAATGCCTTGAGAAACCACTCTGAACAACTTTGAAGAGGGACTGTACCTGTGCCTAAGTAAGAGCCTGCAATGCACTGAAATAAAGCTAATCCATTTCAATGAGGTCCATAACGATTTAAGTGTCCAAGCATTAGGGGACTGTACCAATTTAGGAAACTGGTCTTTTAACCAGATTAGTTATATCAATGTGTTTATCCATTTATTTCTAATTTAACAGTTGTCTCTAAACAGAACTTAGTGATAGGTAACTGCAAAAGACAATATGTCCCAAGAACCACTTCTCCATTTTGAATATTACCCAGGAGGTATGTAACAGGATTTCTATTAACTAGACTTAAGCAGTATCAAGGAATTGCCTGTTTATTTCAAATACCATCGAGAATCTCATTTAGATTGTTAGTGAACTCATCACAGATGAAATTCAGACTGTTATTCCTTTGGCTTTTTTACTTAACCTCTTAAGGATGTTATATTTAAATAATCCCTAAATCAGAAAGAATGCTTGTTTTGGAAAAAAACAAAGGAATAGAAATACCTGGTAGGAGAATACTATTGCAAAGCGGTTCTGATAAGAACAAGGGAGTCCTGTAAAGTAACTTCAAGAGAATTTGGTTGATAAAATACTCATTTTTGTTGAAACATAAAATATGATCCAAGTAGAGAGATTTAGCATTGCAGCATGATAAGTTTCCACATGACCCACAGCCAGCCAACACCTCAGCTCTCCTCTGATAATTACTTACATCTCTCTATACATGAGGGAATTTGATTTTATTGCTGCTATCCTTGCTAACATCCCCCTCTGTTACAGAGTTGCTAACCATCATTTCCTTTCAAACTGTCAGCCTGATTAATGTAATTAAGTTAAACTCAGGCTGCCACCTACAATTTTAAGTGGCAAAACCATTTTAAAGAGTTTGCACCTTTGGCCCCTCACAGCTGACACATCACTGCTTTTCCTGAGAAGCTGTTGTTGGCTTCCCTGCCCAGAGTAATCGCTGGATAAAAAAAGTCTTGTGCCAGAGCTGTGGTAGCTCTGCCATTTTATGCCTCTTGTCTCGCTTTCTTCTCTCTCATTTTGAGAGAGGTACATGTGAGACTCAGAATGCAGGCAATCTGCAGAGATTAGTGAGTCTGATTTTTTCCTGCTGTCTAAAACATCCTGGCTCACCTGATCAATTGGAAAGAAAGAATATGGCAGGAACATGAGCTGGCAACTCTGAAGGCCAAAGATCTTTGGCAAAATGGCCATAATGAAGAGTGGGTGCCTGTAGCCCCTCTCGGTAGTAGAAGACATGGGGACATTGGCTCAATTCCACTTGGTCAGGGAGCTGACTCACGTGCTGTCAACCCAGCTGGAGCAGGAGTGACCTCTGGCATGGAGGCAGTGAGCATCAGCTGCTTCCAAAAGAGAATATGGGATCATCACTTCAATCCTTTTTCTGTTGGGCAATAAACTATATGAATATCATGATTCTTCATAGCATGGGACACTAGTTGTTCAACAGCATGCATGAGAAACTAGTGTTTTGTGGACAGAAGTGCTATTAAAGCAATGTGATCTTTGGGTGATGACTAGCTCAGGGAGCTCAGGTGATGGTTAGCTTGCAGTGTTCCCTAGGAGTTCTCTTTCACTGATATTTACCCTATAAAAACACTCTCATTTCCAGCTGTATACTTTGATATAAAATGGTGAAAAATAAGTTTAACAGCCTTCTGCTATATTCTGTTGGCTTCCCATCTGTCAAGTCGTTCTTTTATAGTTGAGCTAGCTAGCTTATATAAGTCATTTGGGAGGTACTGCATTGATTTACATTACAGCACGTCATAAACCAGTATGTGATGAATCTAGTGTGCTAATAAAAGCTAATGATACAAGTAGAACAATATAGGATGGGATAATGCTAATGTTATACCTTCCTGAAAACATACAATTAAATCTTCCTTAAGCTTTCTACTGTCTATGTAGGTTTTGCTCCATAATCTCAAGATTATATTTACATATAATTTTTTAAATGGTTTAGTATTTTCTAATTCCTCACCACAAAGGAGAATAGTGGTGCATATATATTGTTAAACCAATGATTGATTTTGCCTACACATAACTTTTCAATTGTTCTAGCAACAAAATATAAAATTTCACATCCATGGAAATCAATGCTGGTTTTCACTACCTGAAAATCTAGTCTTATGTCTTATTGATTTTCGTTTTGAAAAACAAAATGCTGTGCTTTCTTGACAAGCAGATAAGGTAAAGAAGTTACATCCTGAACATGGAAGAAATTCTTGGTTGCTGTGTGTTGATCCAGTGATGCACAGACACCCTTCATATATTGGTTCTGGCAGGAGAGAAGCTTAACAGAATTTCAGGTGTCAAGAACAATTACGTGTTAATTAAAATGATATATTTGCTTGTGCCCAAGGTCCTGTACTATAGTTCTATAACAACATGAAACAAAAATATTGAAACTTTTTTTTTTTTCTCAGATATTTCTACAACACAGGAAGTATCTTTTTACTTTTTCAGAGGTTGAAATTCACTCCATCTCTTGTAATACAACGGAAAACCTTCTGACTCTCCCTCTGCTTAACCACTTTTCCTTGGACATCTCATTCTGTGTGCAGAGAGACTCCGTGGGGAATGATCTACAAAATACATAATCTATGAGTAATTAAAATTACTCTTGGGCTAATACATATGTTATATAGTTGTCTTGTAATTAGGTTGATCATTATGCTTTTTACCCCATAATGGGGAAATACTGGTCTTGCTTCCTCCTAAGGATAACCCAATCTTTGACCTTACTGTGTTGCGGTCTTCTTTTTATTTATTTATTTATTTATTTTTTTCTTTTTCCTTTTCCTTTTAGGGCTTTTATACTTGTAAAAGTCAGTATTTTTCTCTTGAGTTTTAGTGAAATCTGCACCAGCCTTTCCCTCTCTTGTTTTAGATGTGAAAATAGTCAAATATTCTGATGTGCATGTTTTCTCCCTCCCTTCCTAGGAAGCTCTGCGGCATTCTCTCCCACTGACACTTTGCTTGCTAGCTTATGCTAGAAAGGTTAATAATGAAGAGAATGTGTGATGAGCCTTAGCTAACAGATTTTTCCAGAGAGAATAAATCAGAACAAGCCTGTTTCTCTGCTATCTTTTCCACTGAGATTCAAAGCCCTAGTGGCTGCTTCAATTACTAATTACACTCAGCCATGAGGGGAACAGAACAACAACAACCATGTGACTTATGTGATAATCACAATTTGCTGCTCCAACGTGAGTTTGGATTGCTGAATACTGATGGACTGTAAAAATTGTTTGGCTTTGGGTCAAAGAAAGGAGAAAAATCTGTAAATGGAAATAAAGGAATAGGAAAAGAGAAATAAAAAGGAAAAGGATCCTTGAATAATATGAAAGAAATAATAAAGATGTGAGAAGCTAAGTCTGCGTGATGACATTAGAAGGTGAAAAGTAGCCTAAATTTATGGCATAAATGTGTCTTCACTGTTTTTTTGTTTGTTTGTTTGGTTGGTTGGTTTTTGATGGGCAAAGGGTAGTAAAGGAATGAGAATGGCACAGCAAGTTTAGCAGATGGTACTGTCCAGGACTCCTTGCTTCTTTTAATCTTGTCTCCTAAACTCCCTCTGTCTCATTTCCCTCCCTCCTAAAGACTCCCTTCTGATCTCCCACACCTTTTCTCACTCTAACAGTTTATTTTCCTGTCCTGCACTGCTTCCACCCCATCCTGGCTACTGTCTATTTGATTAGTCACCTACATCTGTTGTGACATACTACCCCTCATTATCTTCAGCCATCTCAATTTTCATCTTCATTCGTTGTCTCTTTCACTTCTAATTCTATGTCCCAGTCATCATCATTAATCTAAGCCTATAACATGATTACAGATTAATTTTTTGCTCTCAATTTGCTCTTCTCCTCTCTTCACCAATGGGTCTACTTCCTCTTCAGCTACTATGAGGACTTGGCCTACGTTCCATGTCCTTCACCTCATCTTCCTCTCTTTGGACTCTCATTCACTACTATTATGTACTCCAGTTTAAACCACATCATTTTGAACTCAACCTTGCCCTTCTGAGTATCCTTTTATGAGCTTTATGTCAGGCAGAGTTCTTATATCTATCAAGCTACCTGTTGGTGTAGCAAATAAACTGGGGTGTACCAAGTTCCAGCAGAAGTGTTAATTAGACCTTGCTTTATTCACCACGAGTCTGTAATGTTATAAGAAAATGAAGGAAATAAGGAGTCAAATCCATGACTGAAGCTGAGTGTCTGACTGTTTTGAGATCCTCTCAAAACCCCCATCTAAGAAATTGCAAGTACTATTGCACAACATAACCAGGGACAATGGAAATATTGCTTTAGTTTGGCTGCTTTAAGTACATTTGGATTTATGCCCTTAAAGGACTGTACCCTGATGATCTCTCTGGGAATTTTTTTCTGTATAAAATTTGGTTCTCTTCTGTTGATTCAACGAAATGTAATCTTTTATTGGAAGACTCAAAAAGAGGAAAGGATGGACCAAGTGAACTGTAACTAAAGATAATCAAAATGGCCTAAAATAATGCTGGCAGAAGGTACCACAGCAAATTAAGAAGCAAAAGTTTGACATCACACAGAGGAAAAATATCTTGAAGTGAACAACTGTTCATGAAATATTTACTGGTGAGAACAAATTACAAGGTAAAATATGGTCAAAAGCCACCAAAATAATATCAAGTTATATTGGTAAGAGTGACCTCAATTTACTACTGTCTGATGCTATGGAGAAAACATTCATGAAATATGAAATGCTTGAAAATCTTTATGGAAATCAGTGCTTTATAGAACTGCCTTCTACGGAGCATCTCTCATCTGTGTGTTTACATTAGGATTAAAATTTTGTCTTTTCTTTCTTTCTTTTTTTTTTTTTTTGGATCAATCATAGATGTAAGAACAACTAGATCAGCAGTTTTGTCACCAGAGAACTGAAGAAAATATTCAAACATGTACTTAGTCTCAGCCTCGATGATATTAGAGGGTAGTTAAAAAGCCTTTTCAGTGAGAAGTTTGATGCAATTAACCAGCTTCCGATTCGCTGTGTCAGCAAATTGCATGTTTGTGCGATGTAGGCAAATGCTGACATACAGCTAAGAAAGTTTACTGAGTATACTTTATGGTAAACTGAATAGATTAAACATGTTTTGATGCAGAATATGTAAAGTAAGCCTGTTGATTTATAAAAGAAAAATAAATCTCATGCATTATCCAAATAGCATAGTCTAATAGATGAACTTGTAGAAATCTAGCAGAAGTGGTTCATTAATACTATAGGATTCATACTTGCTTTTAGGCATCATTTAAATGTTTCTTTTCTTTTCTTTCCTTTTTTTTTTTTTTTTTTTTGTAATTGTAACATTCTTATTAATTTGATTTGCACACATTATTTATTTATTTATTTTTACACTACACGGAGGTATATGGTCACTCTCGCTCCCTGACACGAAAAAGGCATTCTGGTTTGAGCACTAAGCATTGGTTTAGACTTGTCTATATTAAAAGGCCTGTAATACTTTATAAGCATTCTTCATCCTGAACACCTTTCTGCTGAGACTTCGTTGGCAAAATTGTTTTTCTTTGCATCGTGAGTCTTGCGAATGTTATGACAAGCTAATTAAAAGTGTGAAGTGAATTTATTAATTAAAAGCCATAAATACCTGTATGGATCTTCTCACTCATAACTCATATCATGTTAAATTACTTTTGCTTAATGGCAGACCTAGTTTGGGATTGAACAGTCCTGTAAAGGGTGCTTATGAAAGCAGCAAGAAATGAAAAAAAAAAAAAAAAGAAGAAGAAGAAAAAGAAAGAAAGAAAGAAAGAAAAAAAGCACTTTCTGGTATTTTGGCTTTGCAATAGCCTTGGAACTTGGCCCAAGCTCATCAGAAAGTATGAGAACATTTTAAGCACACTTGGGAGAAGATAATTTCAAATGAAGGTGACACTTGTGATCTGAGACAGCTAGTGAAACACCATGATTTTGAGAGGGTTCTGCTTTGGGACTTAAGATTTAGTAGTGTGTCAAACTCAAAGTCAACACTGCAGGATTTAATGCTGTGTAAATGGAAGCCAAAGACAATACCCTCATGAATCCATGTGATAGATGTGTATGCACTTCCCACAACTTTATTTTCTAGCACCAGAATTTTGCTGTGAAATAACAATAATTTCTAGGAAAAAGAAAAACACTATTGATTTTCAGTTCTCAGTGAAGATTTCTGAAGTATTTTTACATGAAAGAAAGCCTTTACAGGTTTTAAATTAAAATCTCAAGTTCTTTTATTTGCTCAGATGAAATAAAATCCTGAGCACAGCCCAAACTGGATGGTGTTGACTAGCTTCTAAGACTGATTCTTAAAGAAAGTAGTGAGTAACAAATTACTAATTTATCACACAGAAAGATATACAGGCCCTAGACCAGGGGGAATATATCTGTTAGTCACTGGCATTTTGCCCCATTCGGTGGCTTGCAATTGTCCCACTAAGTTCACCTGCAAACTGCTTTGATTTCCAGTAACTGCAGATTGTGTAAACTAAAGGATTTCACCTGGCAACCTTCAGCTTTACTTAGCAATTGAAAGATGTAGAGAAAACACGCTAAGCATCACAAGAAGAACAAAAGGTGTCTATTGTAATATCTGAAAACATTTTTTTATTTCATAAAGACTGTGTGTTACTTTAGCTGAGTAATGCTTGCTTAAAGTGGAGAGGTGTTTTATGAGTTTCAGTGTAGTTGAAGTTACTTCTCCTCTGTCTTATAACCACAGAGTCTTAGAAGTAAATAACATCTTATGCACTGGAAGTGAAAGCTAGCTGTCTCTTTGTAACAGGGCATCAATCTTTATATCAAGTAACAGTATAATTTTTTTAAACGTGCATGATGCGCATCCCCTACTTCCTTTCATTCAGACTCTTCTCTAGCACCCATCTGTCATTTTAGAAACATCTTATTTTTCTCAGTTTCATATTTAAGAAGTATCTACTTTCTAAAAAGACCATGTTCACACTAGCTAAAAGGATGTTGACTTTGTGCCTCTTCATTTATGCTGTTACTACTTGAAGATTGTTCCACTTTCCTGGGAACACCCCTATTAGAACTGGATTTATTTATTTATTTATTTATTTATTTTAAATCAGATGCCAATAATTCAGATTTCTTTTTAATTAGGAAATAGTTTCAGTAAAACAAAATTGCTTCGAGAATTAATTCCAATTAATCTTTCATCAAAAAACTTCCAAAATGTATTGAAATTTTAGAAAAATAACTTCTGTTGACTTTCCGATTAAAAATCTTTCATTTTTAGCTAGACTGAATTCAGTTCATGATACGTACAAACTGGAAAAGAACAGAAGTATAAAGGAAACATTTTGGAATGATGCAGCAAAATGAGTTAGGAGTTGAGGTTATTTCCTTTGTTGTACAGTCTTTCTTTTTCCATGTTAAAGAGGAAAGCACTTCTCAGATGTGTTTGCTTCTGTTCTCAATAGTGTTTGTTCACCATCTTGTTTAAAAACTTTACATAGTGTTTATTGATTGTGGCAATGCTTCCTGTGACAAAATTTAGGCATGTTACATCCTTCTGTCCCCTTAATTCCTCTGTCAGCAAATTGTGGAGATAGAAGGACTTTATTGTCTGTGTAATTATACCAGCACCAGTGAATTATATCAGCAAAATTATACCAAAATGGCTTGAAAGAAGTGGTGCTTTCTGCTGTGCAAAAGAACTAAACAATCTAAATGCTTTTAGAGCTCAAGCAGTCTTCTTCTCCGTGCCAATGTCAAAAGACTTACCTCATTTCAAGTGTTTTCTTTTTTCTTTTTCTTACTGAAAAGAAAGAAAATGGAGAAGAGCTAAAATGACAAGCTAAAGTGCCTACCTATTGATGTTTCCATTTTCCTGATATGCTAAAAAACGAAGAAAAAAAAAAAGAGAGAGAGTCTTGCAGTCATGTGGCAAGAAGCCTTCCAAAACTAAGTTATATTAAATTGTTTGAAATGTGACCTTTGGCAAAATGCTTTGGTCTTTCTCATCCTCTTTCCCTTCCCCCTACCTCATTGCTGTTCCCATTTGTAGAGCAGGGCTAATTTAGAGCATCTGCCTCTGAACATTATGAGATTGTTACCATGAACACTGCTGCGTTGGAAAATATTTCTGTGCAAAAGCAGAATCTGTCATTTGTTTGACAGAGACTGTAAGTAGTCTGTGCCAGACCAGACGGTGCTCTCATCAAGCAGCAAGACAGCTGAAACTTAGCAAAACTGGTTTGCTGCAAACATATCTGTAGGGAGTTTAACGAATGACAAACCCAGGAGCTGGTGGACTGGGGATTGTCACTGACTCTGCAGCTCACAGACATTTGCAGGATGAAAGTTATACCTGAGCTGAATAGATAAGGACAGACAGAAGGAAGACATCTAGGTAGGTTCAAAAAAAATCATGAGGAGGAAGGTAGCTGGGTACCGGAGCCTATGTGAGTGCCTTGAGGAGGCCTGGACAACAGATCTGCAGAAGCAGCATGACCTGCCTGAATGGCTGCTGGTTCTTTCTCACTGTTTTGCATGAGAAATAAATGAGCCCTTCCTCTTTAATAGATGATTTTAGTCATCTATTTATTTATTCTTTGGTTTCATTTTTTACCTAATGAAGACAATCTCCAAGATAACTGTCTAGAGGCTGATACCATTTGCAAACTTTTATCCTTCCCAGAATCAGAAGGAAAAAAACATGAACTTTTTTTTTTTTTTTTACAAATGTATTTTAAAATCTTGTTTGTAATATTCCTGCTTTTAAAGGTTCTACAAATAGGCCTGTTATCCATGTGTTTTGTTTTGTTGTTGTTTTTCGTAAAGCAAACTACCGAATGCATTATTGCTATGCTTTTTTCTTTTTCTTTTCCTAAGCTGTGTGTATTCTTACTGTACATAATCCTTCACACAAGATTTAAAAATTTTGGAGATCTGAGTTCATTTTCACTATGTACTTTTTGGGTGTTGTGATAGCACAACCTGAAATTACTGTGCTCAAAACAGCCCCAAAGCAATCCAATAATGATGTCCAAGCTTTAGTATCACTAAATCCTGTAATCAAATCTTCTAGTGTCTATGGTTATAGTGTAACTTCAGTGTGGATCTGCAAGACTATGATTTGAAAAGTATAAGTGCCAGTCCCACAGTTCTAAATGTGAAAAAATCACTGTTTTTCAATACATAGAATTTTAGGTAGGTCTAAGCCTGTTAGATTTATGCCATGTATTTTTGTTTATTTTTATTATTTTTTATTTTTTGGTTTGTGTCTGTGTCTCCATTTCATTTATTTTTCACAGTTTCCTTCCTGTATCTGTTTGGCTGAGATACCACATTTCTGCTAAGTCCAATTATTTGTGTGCATTCCTTTCTCTGCCATAGATCTGTTCTTTCTCTGTTTGATCTCTTGCAAGAATATAGACTTTTATTCCTCTCCTATCTGTGAAAAACAAAAAAAAAGGTACCTTAGAACCACAAGACAGTAATTATGTGCATAGTGTACTACTTTCTCTTGTATTTATAGTAGCTATGGTGGTAAATAACATTTTATCTCTCTTTAATATTCAGGGAGCAGGCACAATGAGACCAGTGTGACCCCTCCAGAGTGACAGCAGATCAGAGGACAGACATCAGTCTTCTTGCGTTCTGTTCTAGTGCTCTGCTAACCCAGGGAGTCAACAGCAAACCCACAGATCTTTGATTCAGGAGCTAAATGATTAAGTGTAAAATTCCAGTATCTTTGTTCTTGCTGAACAGCATCTCACTGAATTAGGCTGTTTCTGAGTAAGAAGCTGGTTGGTATGTGAGATGAATAATTCTGACATGTCTTTCCTCCAAGATCTAAACGTAAGTGAATGCATGATTCTACATTTTAATGGTTTAATTTGGGTAAAACTGGAGTAAACTGGCCAACTCCAGTTATATTTCAGTCAGAAAATTCAGTTAGGAATGCCTGTGTGTTTTGTGCTGCAGTGAAATGTGAAATGTAAAAATTTCAAAGTGCCAGGAAGCACAAAAATTTTTCTTTTTTGCTTTATTTTTCAGAATGCTATGTGTGATGGTGACGTTTAAAATACACTGTGCCATGCCACAGTGTACCACAAGATTTGTCCCCACACCCCATTCCTCAGTATACCTTCTTCACATCCCTTCTTTAAATTTCACATGTACTTCACAATAATTTCAAGCTTATGTTGATCTGAGGTGGGCAAGGCAAGCTAAAGTGATGATGAAGCAGGCAGTCGAAATCACCAGCATGAGAGAATATGAAAACTTGCTCGTGCAGAGGTATTCATGTCTCCCAACTCACAGTAGTGAGCAGCAAACCTGAAAATCTTTATTTTGCTTTTCACATGAATTGCACACCTTTGTGAGGCAAAAATAAATGATTGTTTCCATTTAACCCCTTTCACCCAGGTGAACTTTATTGCCTACTGCTAAAATAAAAACAGTCTGGCCTATAAAACAACAAAAAGTTGAAAGCCTGCTGCAAGTCTTTGTTGCCCTAGATAGTGTTTTCCAGTAACCGTGAACAAAAGGTTAATTGCTAAAATTATTTGCAAAATACTGGCTGTAAATATTTGTGACATCTTATACAGAGCTGCTCTGCAGTGGGATAAAGCACTTGAATATAATTAAATGTGACAACAGTGTTAATTTTCACTTGTATTCTCCAGCACCTATGTCAAAGACAGCAAGATCTTCCTGAGTGCCAGCCAGTCTGTCTGTCAAATTTGATAATGGAGTCTCCAGTTTGGCCACAAGTGTTGGATATGAGTTGTTTCATCAACGTCCGCTCTCCTTGCTTTTTGTGGTCTGTGTGTGCTAACGTGTGCTCCTTGGGAATGTTTTGTGGCTTTGTGCTGGGTGTTGGTCGTGACTGTTTCAACACTCACTGCAAGGAAACTTTGTCCCCACTTTTTACTTTTTATCACTGCTAAACTCTCATGTTTCCAATTCTGCCTCAATATCCTATATGCTCTTAGCTTCCTGACTTTTGTGCAATTGTAAAAATAGTCTAAAAGTGAGGTTTCTTTCTGCTCACACTGCCTCCCTCACCCACCTATTTTTAGTGAAAACTACTGAAAAGAGGAAAAGCATTGGGTAGAAAATGTATTTTTCAGTTTTCAAAATTTAAAATGGAAGGAAATTTTTTTAATTTTAATTTTTTTTTTAAATTTAAAATGGAAGGAAAAAACAATCTGCCTTTGAAGAGATGAGTATATTACATTAAAAAAATGTCTTCTGAAATTTTCTATGGAGTGATTCTATGCTGTCCGTTTTGCTTGCTAACATTTTAATTAGATAATCCTACAAATGCTCAATTTTGCTCATGTATGATTCAAAAGTATTAAAATAGTCTGTAGGACTCTTAGCCTAGCAGTTGGGCAAGTGAATGAAAATTTGTCTCTGTATGTCTGTAGTACATTTTCCTGTCATTGAGTTTTTTCATTCCAGTTCTGAAACATCTGTCCTGGCTTTTACCTGTCTGCCATACTATGGGTGAAGCTAGATAGAGTTAGGGAGGAAATGTTTGTTTGGGGGAGATGGCTTTGAGGATAAGAAGAAGCATCAGCAAAGTCCCAGCTAGAGCAGATTAGATCGTTTAACTAGTCTGGAAGAGGAGATAGTTCTGCACTTGGACCACTGAAGGTTTACGAGAAGGAGGTGTCTTTAGCTACTCACTGTAGAGATTGCTCCTGCGGTAAGGTCTAGATTACCAGGTTAGCTGGGAAATATCAAAACAGGAAGTTGCCCCCAAATCAATCTTGGCTAGGAGTGATAATAAAATGAGCAGCTGACCTACTCTGCTAGGATTTGTTCAGAAAATGAAGGTGCACTTCAAAACCTAAGAACAGAAGTTTTATATTAAAAGTATCTTTTGCTTTTCTAGCACATTAGCCTGATACCTGATGGTAAGACTGGCTAAACTCTGTTAAAATGACAACAAAAAAATGTGATGATAAAATCTGCTGTTAGATCCATGTTTTTTGGATTTTGCTCAATGGTTGTTGTCCACCAAAAGCTACAACAGTGAATCAAATAATCAAGTGTTGTTAATTAAAAGAAAAAAAATATAAATATGTATCACTGAGTGTATATTTGTGTGCCTGCTGCGAACATACACTTTGTCTCGCTGCTTGCTGAAGCTGAGGACACAAAGCTACAGCAGTGTCACATCTATTGTGCTACCAGATTCAGCAACCTCTACTGTAACTGAGTGCTTCCCTTCTGGGTAGGAGAATGTAAAATCTTATTAAAAAGTATCCTTCTGTATGCCAGCCCTGACACATCAGTCTTGCTCAAGGTCAATATTAAATTCCTTTATTAGGAATATTCAGAATAGGTTAGTAGATTTGCATCTTAGTATAGTTCATTCCATATAATAAAATAAGAATAATTATAGCTGTAAATCATTTTATTAGTTTCTCTGCACACCAGCCAGTATATGACAAATGAATAACGTCTGCTCTACAGAGATTACCTATGTCCAGATTTGCTGCTATTTTTGTGCTGCTATACATTTGATTCTTAGTATCTTTATTTTATGTTTTTTCCAGCTATTCTGGAAGGTAACCTGCTCTGCTGCTTGTATGACTTGTGCTACTAACCTAACTAAATCTTATTAGTCATAATCTCTATCCCAGTCAGAAGCCTACTCTTTTCTTTGATTTTTTTTTTTAAGTACTACAAAAAAGTGACACTTTTTTATGTCTGAGCAAAATATGGACTTAATGATTCTGGGATAAAGGAGTGGGAAGCTGGGACATGCTGTAACTCCAGATTCAGTGCCTCAAATCCAGGGAATGAGTCTGCATCTCTGCAGAAGCTTGTGTGATCCTATAGATCTTTTCCCTCTTCTGCAGATGACATACGTTTTTTCTTCAGTTGCAACACCACCGATTTATAACATTACAAGCCCAAGGGCTTTTATTCTATCTCTTAGAGAAGTTTCTGAAATTTTGGCAGCAAATAGTTTCATCTTCTGGGTCTGCGAGACACTGTAGCTTGCACTGCTTGCTGCCCTGGACCAATCTACAACTGGCAGTAAATGTAATTCTTCTACACTTCTGGAAATTATTTTTCATAGAATGGCCTGGGTTGAAAAGGACCTTAAAGATCATCTAGTTTCAACCCCCCTGCTCTGGACAGGGTTGCCAACCATTAGAGCAGGCTGTCCAGAGTCGCATCCAGCCTGGCTTTGAATGCTTCCAGGGATGGGGCATCCACAACCTCCCTTGGCAACCTGTTCCATTGCCTCACCACCCTCTGAGTGAAAAACTTTCCCCTAATATCTAACCGAAATCTCCTGTCTTAGTTTAAAACCATTCCCCCTTGTCCTATTACTATCAACACATGTAAACATTCCCCCCTGTCCTATTACTATCAACACATGTAAACAGGCATTCCCGCTCCTGTTTATATTCTCCCTTCAAGTACTGGAAGGCCGCAATGAGGTCTTCCCGGAACCTTCTCTTCTCCAAGCTAAACAAGCCTAGTTCCCTCAACCTTTCTTCAGAGGAGAGGTGTTCCAGCCCTCTGATCATCTTAGTGGCCCTCCTCTGGGCCTGTTCCAAGAGCTCCACATCCTTCTTGTGCTGGGGGCCCCAGGCCTGCACGCAGTATTCCAGATGGGGTCTCACAAGAGCAGAGCAGAGGGGGACAATCACCTCCCTCTCCCTCCCGGCCACCCCTTTTTTAATGCAGCCCAGGACATAGTTGGCCTTCCGGGCTGCAAGCGCGCACTGCTGGCTCATGTCTAGCTTCTCGTCCATCTGGACTCCCAAGTCCTTCTCCGCAAGGCTGCTCTCAAGTTCTTCTTCGCCCAGTCTATATAAATACTTGGGATTGCCCCAGCCCAAGTGCAACACCTTGAACTTGAACTTGCTGAACCTCATTAGGTTCTCATGGGCCCACTTTTCCAGCCTGTCCAGGTCCCTCTGGATGGCCCTTCCCCCTACTGTATCAACTGCACCGCTCAGCTTGTGCCATCTGCAAACTTGCTGAGGGTGCACTTGATTCTGTTGTCTATGTCATTGATAAAGATGTTGAAGAGCACCGGTCCCAAGACTGACCCCTGAGGGACACCATTTGTGACCAGCCTCCACCCAGACATAGAACCGTTGACCAGACCACAACTCTTTGGCTGCGACCAGCCAACCAATTCTTTATCCACCTAACAGTCCATCCTTAAAATCCATACTACTCCAATTTAGAGAGAAGAATGTGGTGAGGGACCATATCAAAGGCCTTGCTCAAGTCCAGGTAGATGATATCCATCGCCCTTCCTTTGTCCACCTATGCCGTCACTCCATCATAGCAGGCCACCAGATTGGTTTGGCAAGATCTGCCTTTGGTGAAGCTGTGCTGGCTGTCTCAGATCACCTCTTTATCTCGTGCATGACTTAACATGTCTTCCAGGAGGATCTGCTCCACAATCTCACCGGCCTGTAGTTCCCCGGGTCTTCCTTTCTCCCTTTCTCAAAAATGGGAGTAATGTTTCCCTTTTTCCAGTCACTGGGGACTTCACCCAACAGCCATGATTTTTCAGATATGATGGGAAGCGTCTTGGCAGCCACGTCAGCCATCTCTCTCAGCACCCTGGGATGTATACCATCTGGCCCCATGGACTTATACACATCCAATTTCCTTAGGCAGTCCCAGACTTGTTCCACTGTCACAGTGGGACAGAATCCGCTCTTCTTACCCTCTTCTCCAGGTTCAGGGTCCTGACAGACATAGGAAACTTGACCACCAGTGAAGACTGAGGCAAAGCACTTATTGAGTACCTCAGCTTTTTCCATGTCTGAGGAAGCCATTTCTCCCATCTCATTTATCAGAGGGGAAACACACTCCTTGGCCTGTCTCCTCCTGCCTATGTATCTGTAGAACCCCTTCTTGTTAGTCCTCACATCCCTTGCCAAGTTCAGCTCCATCTGTGCCTCGGCTTTCCTGATCCCATCTCTACACACCCAGACAACACCCCTCTATTCCTCCCTGGCTACACAACCCTGCTTCCACTTGTACATTTCCCTCTTTTCCCTCAGTTTAAGCTGCAGGCCCTTGCTCAGCCAGACCGGTTGCCTGCCTCCTCTGCTCGATTTCTTCTGCTGGGGAATGGAGAGCTTTTGTGCTCTCAGAAGGGTGTCCTTAAAGAGATGCCATCTCTGTTCCATTTCTATGCCCTTAAGGACAGTTTCCCAGGGGATCCCAGCCAGTAATCCCTTGTGCAGCTGGAAGTTTGCTCTCCTGAAGTTCAGGATCCCGACTCTGCTTTTTGCCAGACCCATATTCCTCAAGATCACAAACTCCACCAGGGCATGGTCGCTACAGCCCAGGCAGCCTCCAATCCTAACCTGTCTAACGCTCTCTTCCACATTGGTGAGCACCAGGTCTAGTAAGGCTTCACCTTGGGTTGGTCTGTCTGTTACCTGGACCAGGAAGTTATCCTCAACAGACTCCAGGAATCTCCCGGATTGCCTGGAACCCACAATGCCGCTAACCCAGCAGATATCTGGGTGGTTGAAATCCCCCATTAGGACTTTCTAGAACGAGCTTTCTGCCTACTGGAGACCATGGCGGTTTAGCTAGGTAGACAGCCGGTAGATGAGCTGTTCTCCTGAGTGGGGAGGGATGCTCTGCCCTGTCTGAGCACGCCCTGCCTGCGCAAACTGCCGCACAAACTGCTGTGCCACAGCCTGTTTGCCCGCCCTTGTCGCCGTGCTCCCTAGGGGCTGCCTTTGAACGGCAGAAGAAGGGGTGCTGCTGGCTCCACCTACACCTTGTCAGCCTCCATCTCGAGGGCTGCTGGGTCCTGATGTCTCCCTTGGCTGCCTCGAGTGACCTCGATGCTGGGGAAAAAAAAAAAAGTCCTGCCTGCCTTGATCCCACCCTCCACTGCAGAACACGTCTGTCCTCAGAGCCGATTGCCTCAGCGAGATTTTTCTTACTGTATGACTACTGCTCAGCCTATGAAATAATAACACACCGCCGCTAGCTTAGCAACTTTGCATGTTTCTTAGGGCCACTGTGGCAAGCAGTGTGAAGAGCATTCTCTCTTTTCTCAGAATAACAGAACAACAGAATGGCTGAGGTTGGAAGGTTGACCTCTGAAGATGACCTAGTCCAACCCCCCTGCTGGGTAGGATCACCTAGAGCACGTTGCACAGGATGGCATCCAGGCAGCTTTTGAATATCTCCAGAGAAGGAGACTCCACCACCTCTCTGGGTAACCTGTTCCAGTGCTTTGTCACCCTCACAGTAAAGAAACACCTCCTCATGTTCAGCAGGAACCTCCAGCGCTTCAGTTTGTGGCCGTTACTTCTTGTCCTGTCACTGGGCACAACTGAAAAGAGATTGGTTCCATCCTCTTGACACCCTCCTCTCAGAGATTTATATACATTAATGAAGTCTCCCCTCAGTCTTCTCTTGTCCAGGCTAAACATGCCCAGTTCTCTCAACCTGTCCTCGTATGACAGGTGCTCCAGTCCTCTAATCATCTCAGTAGCCCTCCTCTGAACTCACTCCAGTAGTTCCATGTCCCTCTTGTACTCGGGAGCCCAGAATTGGACACAATACTCCAGGTGTGGCCCCACCAGGGCCGGGTAGAGGGGGAGGATCACCTCCCTTGACCTGCTGGCAACACTCCTGAATGCAGCCCAGGATACCATTGGCCTTCTTGGCCACAAGGGCACATTGCTGACTCAGCTAGATTTTGCTGGCCTCCAACTAGGTTCCACACCACTAAACACAACCCTCTGAGCTCTGCCATCCAGCCAATTGCCAACCCACCTCAACATCCACTCATCTAGGCCACAATTTCTGAGCTTGTCTATGAGGATTTTATGGGAGACAGTGTCAGAAGCCTTGCCGGAGTCAAGATACACAACCACCACCCTCCCCTCATCTATCTAGTCAGTCATCTCATAGAAGGATAGCAGATTCGTCAAACATAACTTCCTCTTCATGAATCCATGCTGACTATTCCTGATCACCTTCTTATCCTCCACATACTTGGTGATGACCTCCAGAATGAGCTGTTACATCACCTTTCCAGGGATGGAGGATAGGCTGACTGGTTTGTAGCTTCTTGGGTCCTCCCTCTTGTACTTTTTGAAGACTGGCATGATATTGGCTCTCTCCCAGTCTTCAGGCACCTCTCCTGTTCTCCACGACCTTTTGAAGATGGTGGAGAGTGGCCTAGCAATAGCATCAGCCTGCTCCCTCAGTACCCATGGGTGCAGTCCTTTGGGGCCCATGGATTTGTGGATGTCTGGTTTGCTTAGATGATCTCTGACCTGATGCTCTTCGACCAAGGGAAAGTCCTCCTTTTTCCAGACTTTCTCTCTTGTCTCCAGAGTCTGATATTCCTGAGGGATGATCTTAGCAGTAAACACTGAAGCAAAAAAGGCATTCAGCAACTCCGCCTTCTCCATATCGTTTGTCACCAGGGCACCCGCCCCATTCAGCAGCAGGCTGACATTTTCCCCAGTCTTCCTTTTTCTGCTGATATATTTGAAGAATTCCTTCTTGTTGTCCTTGACATCCCTTGCCAGATTTAATTCCAGTTGGGCCTTGGCCTTCCTTGTCATATCCCTGCACACTCTGACAGTGTCCCTATATTCCTCCCAAGTGGCCTGTCCCTTTTTCCACATGCTGTAAACTTTCTTCTTCTGTCTGAGCTTTGCCAGGAGCTCCCTGCTCATCCATGCAGGTCTCCTGCCCCCTTTGCTTGCCTTTTTGCTCATAGGGATGCACCAATGTTGAGCTTGGAGGAAGTGATACTTGAATACTGACCAGCTGTCTTGGACCCCCCTTCCTTCCAGGGTCCTAACCCATGGGATTCTTTCAAGCAGATCCCTGAAGAGGCCAAACTTTGCTCTCCTGAAGTCCAGGGTCACAATCCTACTTTTTGCCCTGCTTCCTCCTTGCACGATCCTGAACTCCACCATATCATGGTCACTACAGCCAAAGCTGCCCCTGACCCTCACATCTCCAACTAGTCCTTCCGCATTCGTTAGTACAAGGTCCAGCAGCACACCCATCTTTGTTGGCTTCTCCACCACCTGTGCCAAAAAGTTATCATCAATGCACTGCAGGAACCTCCTGGACTGTTTGTGCCACCTCTGTGGTCTTCCCAGCAGATATCAGGGTGGTTGAAGTCCCCCATGAGAACCAGGGCTTGTGACTGAGAGGCTACTTGGAGCTGTCTTAAGAAGGGCTTCGTCTACCTCCTCTTCTTGATCAGGTGTCTTGTAGCAAACACCCACAACAGTGTCAGCCATGGTAGCCTGCTCTTTAATCCTTACCCATAAGCTCTCAGTTGCTCTTTGTCTCTTTTCTTTCTTTCCAGACAGTCAAAGAGGAAAAATTACTTCTGGGAGCAAACACTGTTACTTAGACTGAAAATCCTGGAAGATGGATTTGCATCTGAGCTGTTTGTGACCACATCTGTTCAAAGTCTTCTGCGAATATCAAAACAGAGTCTATTCCACATGAAGAAGATACTAGAATTTTTAATTATTTATATTTGTTTATTCTTGTGCATAGCTTGCCTCTAAAGATCCTGAAATATGTTATTGCTATAGCAAGACAGAGTTCAGTATAACAGACATTCAGTAAAAGTTTCTAATAGTTCTCTCCTTATTAATATGCTATAACTTTTTTTAAAAAAAAACATCTTTTATTTCTTTTAAAAATCATAAACAATTTTAGAAAAAAAGTTTTCTAATTTTTAAAGGCCAGACAAGTTCTAATGAGATCTAAGGTCTTTGTGTTCCTGTTACAGCAATACATCTGCAGCTTCTATGTTGAAGACATATAATGTGTAAGTAAACTTGAGGCTGATATTCAGTTCAAAGAAGCTGATGCAAAATGCCAATATCTTCCATGAAACAGGATCGTAATCTTTGAACCCATATATTTCAACATGTTTCTTTTTACCATGTCTGAACTGAACATTTTTTAAAATTTTTCAGAGAGGAAAGAAAATAGCTAGAGACAGGAGATTCCTCAGAGGTCAGACTATCTTAAATGGAAATAGGTAAGCAGAGGTCTTTGCGCTCAATGTTGGTAACTGAATTTGTTTCATCAATTAAATCAAAAGGAAAAAAACTCCTTGTTAGCACAAGTATTGACATGGCTTAATTGCTGCAAGTGTTTTATATTTGAAGAAAGGAGATGTCCTTCAGACAGAAGGGCAAATTAAACAAGAATGGGAACTGATTTTAAAAGGACAGAGAAAGATACTCCATCTTCAGTAGTTGAAATGGTGCATAAGATTTTGAGTTTTCCATGGTAATTATTCAACTGTAACCTTCTCAATGCCTTGTCACTTTTTAACTTATTCTATATTGTAAACACCTGCAGGCACAGATGGCTGATTATTCTCTAAAGCTTTGGCTATTTTGCAGTGCTAAAACGAGGTGGGGCAACAGTGCAATATGGATTAGGTTTATTGTTGGGAACTAATGGTAATATTCACTGTTTCACATGTTCATGGACTGGAAGACAATCATGTATGAATCTGTCCCAATAAATTGGTTTAGGATACTTCCCCACCATCACCCTTTCATTAGCTAATACCTTCTCTTGACTGAATTAAAGTATCTTTGATAGTTATATGTAACAAATTATGCTGATGAGATGCCTGAATGTTTTCAGAAAAAAAAAAATGTTCCTTGTTTTGTGGTAGCAGTTTTGGTTCATGTTTTTCTTTCCATGCTTTTGCAACTTCAGACAAGGCACTGGAACTTAGGATGCCTAAGTACGGATTCTCATGATATCCCTGACCTCCATTGTATCTTAGTTTAACGGATATGTCTTATTTTCTAATAAGTAAGATAAGGTTAAAAATCAATTTTCATTGTTGCTGTCAGCCCTCTTGAGGTTGGGGCGTGCATGCTCCTTAGAGCCTTGCAGAATGGGGCTTGGATTTTGACTGCTGATATACCTGACTGTAGGATGGAGAATAATATTGATTGTTGTTAGGTTTATCGGTGTGCTGATCTCAATCAAGTCACTCTCAATACATTAAGGATGGAGTCAAAGGGAATGAAAAGCTGTTTCTGACATCAACCAGTCAGCTCTGCAGCTGACTTTCTAGGGGTAACAGAATTTTGTGAAAATACTCATTCTCTCCCAGTAGGTACCTAACCACTGGGTAATATGCATTGCATATGCAATATATGCAATACCTACATTTCAGCATAAATGGAGTTGAAGTATTATAATAACATTTTAAAGAAAATATTTTCATCAAAAACCAAAATCATGCAGAAAGGGACAAGATTTTTATTTATTTATTTATTTATTTTTGTGTAGTGTATTTATGTTATTTATATTGTTAGGCAAAAATAGCTGATGATTGAAAACTTGATGATTTACAAAACCACTGCAATTAATGTCTTTAATACACAATAACCGCCTAAGAATAAGATACTTTTTTTTTTGCTTATTAGAAATATGTTGTATTTATTATGTTAATTTGTGTATTTGAGACAGAAAATTGAAGAATCATTTTTTCCAGTTCATTAAGATTTGACTTTTGACTACTGCTCTGCAATTGATTAGTTAGTTTAATTATGCAGATACCAAATGTTCTGAAATCCAGACATGCTCATTCACATGGCCATGTGCTATCTATGATAAAATGTGCTTTTGTTTAATGATAATATGAGTTTTTCTAGTGAAATAACTGCTTCATTTGGCTTGAAGTATGAAATCCACCATTTTTTGTCAGCCAAACATTTTGCAGTATATTATAATTAATACCAAGAAGCATACATGTTTTTTGAGTGATGCAAATTACATTTAAAGTCACAATTAGTCTCTACCACATAGCAAGACTTTCACACTCCATTAAGAATAAAATTAGGAATAGTATTTTCTCAGCATAATCCATGGTCATTGTAAAACCATCCATGGGGATCAAGTATTGTGGTTGTTATTGAAATATATAATTATAGCAAGGGTAATGATTGCAGTATTTATCCAGCTGTAGCCATCAGCTCTGATTTGAGAAGGAAAAATCTGCAGTTAGAAAGCCACATATTTTCAGAAAGTCAGTGCACTTATTTTCTGCCACTTCTGCACTTTAGAACTTTATGTCATATTTATCAGAAAGTCCAAGAAAGAGGCAGAATGAACACAATTTTATTTTATAACAGTAATAAATGCTAATTCAGCTGCTACGTAAGTTAATATAAGCATTCCAACATGTGGACTTATATGAAATAATCCAACTATGTGACTAAACTTTAGCTAAGGGAGATTTTGTCCTCTTTCTCTCTCCCTCCCCCTTTTTTTGCATGTCTTGTTCTCAGAGCATACCTAATGTATTGAGATGACTCCATATTTTTAAAGATAACGCCTTTTTGAGTAAAGCTCTCATTGCCTTCAGGCTCTGCGCACACAAAACCTGTGCCTTCCCTTTTGTTGTCTTTACTGGTGGTTCCACATGCCTCTTGCATTGTATCTGTGCAGTGGAAGATGCCTTGTATGGAGATCCCTACTGTCAACAGTCATTAGATCTCTCAAAGCTCCCACTTGGGTACACTGACCACATGCACAACAGGACTGGAATAACCACCCAAAACACATCTCAATCCTGTTTCCAGCCCACATGTTCTCCAGATAATGTATTTCTCAAATAATGTATTGGTAATCTAGCCTTAGCCTATTACTAAAATTGGTCTTTTCCCGGTACATTGTAATCCTATCTGTTGCTGATTACAGTGCCTTGCATGTTTTGTTATGCAGACCTTTCTAGTAGTTGTGCTTCTGGTTCCTCTTCTGTCTCTTCCCACTTCCAGATATGTATGATCTTGCTTTCAGTGCTGAGGTATAAGATTCAGTGCCTTTTAAACTTAAAAAAAAGCTCCATACTGAGCACAGAGCCAGGTGTGGATTTAGTGGATACTAATGTGGATGCAACAAACCCTAACTCTGGTATTACTGGAAGGGTCACTGCACTTGCTCCTAACTGTGTGGTGCAAAAGTGTCTCTGTGGCTCTTTTCTTATTGAATGCAGCTGGAAGCAAGCATAGCTCAGCAGAAGGAGGTGATAATCTGTCACGACTCTTCTTACCATCTGGCAAGGCAGCAGTTTGAATTGTTATGCAGCCTATCCCAGCTCATCCTGTTCAGTTCTTTGTAGGGCTCTTCTGCTGCTCTTGTGTGTGTATGGAAGTCAGGTCTGGGTACTGGTGAAAGCATGTTTGCTAGTACTACTTTCACTAGCCTGGTCTTTAAAAGATATACTGGCTGTGTTGCAGAGTAGCCAAAGCTCTGGATTAGAGACTGATGACACCGATGACTGAGTTGGATGATTGTATTACATTATTTTGATTACTTAAATCAATATTCCAAGCACTATTGTTAATAATTACAAATACCAAATGAACCGATATCTGACCTGATGTCTGGAATGATAACATGCAGCCGTACAAACACAAACTGTACTCCCTGACTCACACATGGGTTTCCCCATTACTAGGGAATGACCACCTTTCTATCCATCAGAAGTTCAGCATGTCAGCACCAGGGAAGTCATGTTCTCATGCTCTGCTTACTGGCATCCAGGAGATAGTTCATGCAGATGGTAGTGGGGAACTGTCACTGTTCTGGGGTACCCCCTTACAGATCCAGACCAGGATGTGCACACGTAGCTTTGGTCACATAGAGAAATTAGTGTCCTTGTTTTCTCTTTTGATTGGTGGTTGTGTTCACTGATTGGTCTCTTCAGTATCTTTAAAAGAATTTTCCACAAATTGATCTGCCACAGCTTGTCCTTGTATTGGAGATCTCTGGTCTGATCGCATGGATCACTAATCAGATATTTCCTCATTCATCTTTTCTTGATTTTATCTAGTCATCACTGGTCTCTGGCAGACCATGACTTTCTACTGTTATTTTTGATCAGTCACCTTCAAGATTAATAGTCAGTTTACATTTTTATTATATAAATACCTGCACATCCCAACAATTATTTTATTTGTATACTCATCTTCTTAAACATATGATTTGCATAACTGTCTCTTCTACAGATTGTTTAAGTATGACAAGTATGGAAGGCCAGGTCAGAGAAATGAAATACCTTGAATCCTCTAAAACTTCATCATTCTAAAGTGCTTAGACTGAATATATTTTATTAATCATATACACTTAGGTTATATGTCCTGATTCAGAAAAAAAAAATATGGAGAAGTTTCATTTCAAACTCCTGCTCTAATTCCTTGGGATGTTAAGGAAGCTTAAGCATGCATGGACAGAGCCAACCACCTGTCACAGCTTTTTCGGGTTGCTGTGCCTTTCTCTTCCACAATATCAGCTTCTTTGTCTTACAGAAACCTTCCTTACCACTCTAGTCTTCAAACTAACCCATCACTCAGCTGGTGAAATCTTCTGCCTCTGTGAATACATAATACAAAGGCTTTCCTCCTGCAGCTTACTCCTTTGGGTAGTTACACCAACCAGCAATGGGTGAAACCAGTATCATTGGAGCAACATCTGGGGCTTCTGTGTAATGGAGTCATTGCTGAGATTTCATTTCCTGCAATACAATTAATAGTCTTGAACATATGCTTTATGTTTTGTTAGAGAACAACCTTTGCTAGAGAACAGGGATGTTTAAAAGATGTTCTGTCTGTGTTCAGCTAAGGTGCAAGTTCAATTTTTGGAGGCCAGATCAGATGGGAAGTGTTTCACCTGTGTTTTATAGCACTGTTTACTAATGTTTCCTCTAAATAGGAAATTAAGAAAGGCATCAAAGTCATGATCGCATCTAATTCTTCCCTCCGTGAACCAAATAAACTCAGACTGGAGACAGGCATATGCATGTATGTATTTAATAGTATAGGAATTGCATATCAAGAGTTATGGCATTTTTCCTGTTTCTGTCAGAGCTTCAGTCAAGACTCGGTATGCTTTTAGGTTTTGTTTTGGAGACTCCTAAAAATATCCTCTAGATTAAAAGCAGAAAGCTTGTGTTGTATAGAAAGTCATGCTAGTTGAATGCAATTGTTCTTTATGACATGGCTGGTGGTTTTTATTTTTATTTTTATTTTATTTTTTTATTTTTTATTTTTATTTTTTTATTTTATTTTTTAATGTTTATATTATTATAATAATTTTTAATTGATTTATTTCATGTTAATAGGGAATTTGGCACCTTTATTTCTGTTATGCACATCAGATATAAAGGATTACTGCTGGAGCCAAAATTAGTGAATCTCCCACAACATTGAAATTTTGGGGAAGAAATCTAGATTTTTTTATTCCCAGTGAAACAAAGAAAACAATGTTTCAATTTAGGTCAGTCCATAATATTTTGAAATATTTCTTCTCCAGTCATTTAACCAGCCAACAAACATATTTTAAATTGAAGTGATATTTAGAAAGTGATAATCACAATTTACTGTTTTCTATTTCAGAATTAAGCAGACTTTATTTTTTAAAAAATAAAAAGTATTTTAAGTATTTTTAAAATTAATACTAACCTCCACCCTTCCTATCCTTATTCCTGAATATATTTTGTTGAAGCTTCTACTTATTGCAAATAAGTTTATAAATAAATAAATAAATAAATAAATGCTCATAGCTAAAAAGGCACACTTGCTTAAGAGACACTATTTCCCTTAAGATACTGGACAGAAATTTGGCTGGGAGATGTCATAATGAGAGTTTACTTACCACAATATATTGCTTATAGTATGCTTATGTATTTGATAAAGGCTTAATTAACCATCCAGCTACTTCAGTATGAGACAACTAGGGCTTTGTTGTATTATACATGGGTTGTTTTCTTTTGCATAATGCCATATAGAATAACTGCTGTGGAATATGCATCTTGTTCTCCTTGCCAATGTTTCTCCTGCTCAAAACCAAGCTGAGGCCTTCCATCTGTCAATATTTATAATGTAAAAAAACTATATCAGTCAGCAAATGATATTGCTGCTAATAGCTTGGACTGCAATCTAGTGAAACCCTTAAGCATATGGATAATATCTGTTGAAGTTAATTGAACTGCTGGCATCACTGAAATTACATATGCTTAAAGACCTGATACTAGGAGCGTATTCAATTTCACTGACTTGGGGGATCCTCTTGGGATGAGATCTGGGGGACTATACCTGGCTTCTCCAGCTATTATTCAGTGCCTGATGTAGGAGTTAAAGATTCCTCTTTTGGGATGAGTGACCATGGTTCAGCCTGATAGGACGCAGGACACTTCTTGTGATGAGTCATTAAATTATTAAAATTAATCACTCCTGCGGAAATCCTAATTTAGTGTCATTCCTGTCACTCACTACTACCCATGTGTTTCTGGCAGAGCCTAAAACTTGTGTTTTTCCCTCACAGACATTGCTGTGGGATATCTTCAAGTCATGGTCAGCCATGGGGAAGAGGGAAGCCTACTTCTGCCCTTTGCATCCTTGATACTATCATCTCTAGAAACTGTTACCTGTTTCTTTGTATAAATCAGGTGAAAAAAACAGAATGGCCAAAAACCAGAGAAATGTGTTCAGAGTTGCCTGTATAACTACTTGCTCTGTCTTAGGCAACCCAGATTGTGGTCTCAAGCAGACAACCCAGTTGATGGTTGGTGTGATATGGGATGCTTCTTTTCCAGCAGAGTGCTGAGGTCCAGCAATTTATTCTTTCAGGACAGATTTATTCTGGACGTTTAGAAAGATGTGTTTTATAAAGATAGGAAATATCGCACCTTCATTTATGGTAACTACCTCATACTTTCAGAGCCAAAAAAGACTCAATTTTTTAAGGCTTGAATGCTAGTTAGGCACATTCCATTGACAGTGAATGGGAATGTGTGTGCTTTGTGAAGATTTACTTTTGCAAATCTTCCCAGCATGGTTTACAGACAAATTATGTATGCATCAGCACACTTGTATGAGCTTATAGGTTTTAATCTGATGCGTGACTTACCAGACCAAGACCAGAACTGATCATTCTGTAAGAGTTGATAGGTCTGTCTTTCTTTGGACTGCTGGTTTTAGTGGCTGTGGAAATACAAAGAGTAGAAGATTAATTTTTACTGATCACTAAAGACGGCTTCCCATATGTTCATAGAATGGTCTGCAAAAAAGGACTTGGATGTAGACTTGGGAATGCCATATACAAAATAAGTGAAGCTGACAAAATGACCATGGCTTTTCCACTTAAAAAATTATGAGTGTGATACTAAATAATCCACAGATACGTCTGTGGTGGGTCAAAATTTGATGTCACATTCAGGGATAGAGATCATACTCATTCATTATGTAAGCTTCTACTTTGGGACATTATTCCATGGTAGAAGATTTATTCCAGTAGTTTTAACTTTTCTATCCTATCAGAATTTCTCTTTATCTTCACTGTATATCATCTTGGCATTTTCCTTGACTGAACTCTGCTCTTACTCCCACTTCTCTTTTTAGTGTGTCTGCAAATCTCTCTGTCATTACTTTCCCTATGTCTCCCAAGTCATTACTATAGTACTTAATAAAATGTACAGGAAAGTCATTTTAAGGATCTTGAACTCTCAGAGGAGAGCATATTCACAATTAAAGTGTTGTCTAGGTCTCAATAACTGTGGTTTAAGCAGGAGCAATTCCATGTCAGCTAATGAAACCGGACCAGTGGAAAAAGAGTCTCTGCTTGTAATCCATCACACTTGCGTATGGATTATGTATTGCAGCAATCTCTGCATACAGCAACAAATACATTCCACAGTGTAATATACCCAACCCCGGTGGCTCATATTAAAGAAATTTTTCAGTCATTTAATTGAGTTTTAAAATGTCACAGTAATTCAGGTTCTATTTCGCTTACACCTGTACAAATCTGTTTATGGTGTCTTGATGTAATTTTGTCCATTATTAATTGGCTTAAGTGACCCAAAAAGGAGATTTGCTTCCCATTTCAAGACCCTGAAAGCTCCTCAGGAGTTAATAAAGCAAGTTCTCTATGTTATGTTTGCAGCAGGCAGAATCTCCATTGTGTAGTACCTTGTGTAGTTATTAATTTACTCTAGCATGACAGGAGTGTGATGTGGCTGTCATTCATAAATGACATGAATAGGACTTTTTAATGCATTTTTTTTTGTTTCTGATTTTTTATCTAGGATCTGCATGAAAATGCACTCAGCCTAACTGACCTATAATTAAGGGACTGATTCAAAGGCAGATGAAGATGACTAAAATCTGGATTAAGTTAATTTTTAGGAACACAAGCCCTGACCACAGGGTGAGGGTCTTATGCTTTTTTTTTTTGAGATGCAGAGGGACATCTTTATGAAAGGTGGACGAAGACCTCAGTCCATGTTTGAAGCTGACCTCAGGGACTGGGGTTCCCTTGAGGCCAACTTTCTGGAGAAGATGAGGTGAATGATCTACATTTTTTTTTTTTTTTGTTAACCTTCCCTCCACCTTTTCCCACCTTCTGCTGGAATATAAACATATACAGGGTTTATATAGCTATCATGAATGCAGCACACACAACTTAGTTTTGCATAATGCTTTCTATTCCTTCTGCTTTTGTTTTTTCCTCTTTTTCTAAATTCCTGAAACCAACTTAGCAGTGGAATCAATACTTCCTGGTCTTCATCAGACATTTATTTTATTTAACTTGATTGTTCTCAAAACAACATGTGTGAAATGTTCTCCGCTGCTGTTATGGTTCAACCCAGCCAGCAGTTCAGCACCCCCACCTCCACCCTCCACCCCCCGCCCAGAGGGATGGGGGAGAAAATCAAGAAAAAAAAAGTAAAAGCTCATGGGTTGAGATAAAGACAGTTTAACAGGACAAAAAAGAAAGAGAAATAATAATAATAATAATAGTAATAATAGTAATATGTACAAAACAAGTGATGCACAGGGCAATTTCACACCACCTGCTGACTGATGCCCAGCTTGCCTCCAAGCAGCAGTCCTGCCCCCTTACCCTGACCAGCCACCCCATATTAATTGCTCAGCATGATGCCATATGGCATGGACTATACCTTTGGTGAGTTGGGCTCAGCTGTCCTGGTTCTGTCACCTTCCAGCTACTCGTGCAGCTCCAGACACTTCGCTGTGGGGTGGTGTGAGAAGCTGAAAAGTCCTTGGTTTAGTGTAAGCACTGCTCTGCAACAACTAAAACAGCAGCGTGTTATCAGCATTATTCTCATCCTAAATCCAAATACTACACCATACCAGCTATTAGGAGGAAAATTAACTCTATCCCAACTGAAACCAGGACAGCCACCTGCAGACTATGTAACAGTTTTGTGGCATTTTCCTGAGGGTTCACTATTAACATTCCTGAAACAGTGATTTCATTTGCTTGTATGGCAGCTTCTCCACCAAAAAATCTCTGCAACTCTTTTATGTCATTGTGACCCAGATAGAATATCAAGGCCATACATGTTGGGACATATAGTAAGATGAAAAGTTTTTCTGTCCTACCAACAAAATTCTTCTTAAATTGCCTCTGCTGTGTTGTGATGGATTAAGCATCATACAAGATACAGCAGTATTAGTTACATAGACTAGACAATGGCTCTGATGTTAAATCCACTTGCTAGTCCATGTCACTTAGATAACTGACGGTCCCTCTCTACCCTCTTTTGAGCTGAGCCTGATGCAGTCTTAAAAAATCACTCAGATAATACCTTTCTGAGTAAAGGGGAGCCAGAAAGATGAATCTGGATGCAGCAGCATGTGCTACATGCAGCTGCATAAGCCACGTGGATATATCAGTTCAGATCTCTGCACAAACAGCATAATTGCTTACTGTATTTCTTTCAGTAATGAGGTAGTTGGCACTGCATCCACCAGATTTTCAGTCACAAGAAGAGGATAGTTTTCAAGTGAGAGTGAATTGGCCATACGAAAGCAATTGGAGTTAATGGGCACCATACAAAAGAAAGAATTTACAGAAAAGTATCAGGTTGACACAGTATGGGAGAGGGAATGAAATACTGAGGCTAAAACAAAATGAAAAGGAAAGCTCTTATCAGAATATTTCCAGCAAAATAAAATGGGAAACTCAGATTAAAAGAAGTAAGTGATTCATTTTGACACATTTTTCAAATTTCACCAAAAAAGTTCTATTTGAAATTTGTCACTAGTGTTTTCAGACACTTTTTGCTAAAATATGTGCCATTCTCCTTCTAAAAATACTTTCATATAGAGAATTTTGATCTTTTCTGGATCAAACAAGAGACCTTATTCTATTCTACAAGGGTATTAAATTAATTTAAAAAGTCTAAGATCTGTTGAAATTTGATAGTCATATGTTTATGAATACTGAAAAAAGTATATTGTGAACAAGTTCTTATTGGTAGTGAATGAACTGTTTCATAATTAGTAATGAACATTGCTGTTGATATTGCTGTCTAATTATTCTAAATGTGTTTCTCAAGGTCCAGGAATCTACATATATCAATATGACCAATAGACAAAAACAATCCTGAAAAATGAAGTGAAGGTAGTTTGATTGGACCTTACCGATGGCTACTATGGTTACAGATCCTCTCTCTCTCTCTCTCTCTCTCTCTCTCTTTATTTTTATTTCTATTTTTATGGTTTAATTTTCCTGATTGCTTGAGGAGTCTTTCTGTTACAAGGCAATTTTGAATAGCTGGTGTTTTTTGGTAACCTACCTAGAAGTTATTTTTGAATTGTACATGCAATAGCCAAGAACTCTCCCTATATAATTGCTGTGGGGCTATGGAATTTTCCCAGCAGTAAGTTTTAATTATTCTGTGCTAATTAAGCAACCAATGCTTACTGTGAAAAATTTTCCCTTTGGAACAATGTGAGCAAAGGTGCATACATAAATTTCATAACATATGCATAAAAGCATCCTTTTTTATCTCTTGTACTAATTTCATGTCCCCACATTCAGTCAGCGAAACGGATAAATATAATGCCTATTTTCAAATATATAAGATATAATATTAATCTTTGTCTATTAAAAAGTAATGACATGGTATTTTTGGTTTTGTTGGGTCTTCTCTTTAGTAAAGACCACAACCTGTTACAAAGTTGGATAATGAGGTACTCAATTATATTTGTGTTGGAAGAAGGCTAGGTTAGGAAAACAAACAAAGAAAGAAAAATGGAGAAAAACAGAGCTAGATTTTGCAGTCAAACTGAAAAGTACTTTATATTTACTATTGTTATGATTTAGCTAAATGTGGGTGAAAATAGATAGTGGGGTGAAACTGGACGAAGTACGCAGTTCTGGGATAGAAGAAGTACATGCCTCAAAGCTGTGCCTGCATCTCTATCTCCTTCCATTAAAAGTCAGAGAGATTTTATATCTTTCCATTTTTTTATACAGTTTTAACGCTACTTTACTGAAAGAAGCAACATTTTGAATAAAGGGCAAGTTATAGGAAAAACTACAGTACTGGACATATTCCTTTCTCAGGAGGCTGATGTTGTTCCCTGCTTGTACACAGATAAAAAAAAATAGATTGCAAAGTACAGTTTAGAAAGAAAGGGAGGGGAGCAAAAATTGAAAAGAGAGATGTTTTCTTCTGGAACTGTATCCATGAGACTGTAGATTATATTGTACAGCACATTGCAAGAAGTAGTAAGGTTAAAATTGGTGATGTGGAATTCCTATTAGACCATCTCAAAATGAAGGGCGTAGAATGGGAAGGAGGAAAATAGAAGAAAGAATTCATGTTTAAAAATATCTGAAATTGTAATTTGTGATCAAAAGTAGTAAAAACAGATCTGTTTCTTTTATTGTCTGAAACTAAATAGATATTTTTTTCTTATAGTTGTGCCAGGGTTAAAACATTTTTCTAAGGAAATTTTCATTGAACTGAGATCCAAGTTTTGGCCTGAAAAAAGTGTCAATGGAAAAATTGTACCAACAC
Organism: Cygnus atratus; assembly: GCF_013377495.2. Taxonomy (NCBI): domain Eukaryota; kingdom Metazoa; phylum Chordata; class Aves; order Anseriformes; family Anatidae; genus Cygnus; species Cygnus atratus. Next base: position 14,835,374 of record NC_066369.1, on the reverse strand, counting down.
TAGTTATATTGAATGGTGGTTTGGAGCATCAGCTTTCTGCTTTACAACTCAAACATTGGACAGGTATATGTTATGGAAGCAAAGCTGTGTGGACAAATAATTGAATAATTACTGCATTAATATGGCCCAGAGAAAACTGGTTGAAGACCTTTTTCTGATCCAGAATTCAGCCATATCTACTTTGTGGAGTGACAGGTGGGTCTGTGAAGGCTCCTGCTGTACTGTTGGTTCCCTAACTGGCTGTCACTCCAAACCTCCCAAGTGTAACTTTGGAAGAGAAAATCTCTAGATAACAGGGATGATCTGGCCTAGAAGCACTTGAGGCTGCCCAGGTTATGCAGACCATTTCTTCAGCCACTGTTAGGGATTTAAGTTCTTTGCACATGGAGATTGTGAAGACCAGGCTGAAGCTGCTGCCCTCCTTCATTTTAAGATGAACCTGATATAATCTCCAGAGTTGGACAGACTAAATCTCTCTGCCCCAGTCACACTAAGTTAGTAGGAGTTATGCACCGTACCTGGGAGAATTTGGGCTTTAGCTGTTTGTTCTGTAAAGGGGAAACCTTGTGGGTTTTTAGAAGATGCAGATGGAATAGTAGAAGTCTCTATGAGTGCAAAGCCCTGCTCTATGCAGGCAGAGCCCCAGAAGCACCCAGGCTGGGCTTGTCTGGCTGGGCATATCTGTGCAGAAAAGCCTCTGGGACCTAGGATTTGGATGGGATGTAAGGAATGGCTTTTTCTCTCTGAGGATGTTCCAGCAGTGACACAGGTTGCCCAGAGAGGTTGTCAGCTCCATGCTTGGAGGTTTTCAAGTCCTCACCAAATCAAGCATTGAGCTGCCCTTGCTTTGAGTAAGAGGATGGACCAGAGATATCCTGGGGTCTCTTCCAGCCTGAGTTATCCTATGATCTTTATGAAAAAATGGTCTGAGTACTGAAAGAGAAGCTGATTTTAATTTAATTGCTCAAGTTGAAAGATATACAGAAAAAGAAAAAAAAAACAGTGATAAAATTTGTTTCAGGTTAAAAATAATAATTTCCCTTATAATCAGACAGCTATTTATGTCACTTTTTTATTAGAGACGAGCAGATATATAGATATCATTGGTTCTGATCTGCCTGTGAATCCAGCGGTTGTCTCCACATTGCTGTGGTGATCTGATCCAACCGGGAGAATCTCCTGAAGTCAGGAGCTATTGCAATCACATCGGGATGCCTTCTCTAGTCTGCTGCCAGATGCACGCGAACATACTCATCCTAGCAGGGAGCTGTAAGAAACTGAAAAGAAGTCTGCTTTCTATTTAAAATTGTCCATATAAGCAAAGTGAAATTATAGGGAAAAAAATCTGCGTGAATGATCTTTAGCTCAGCCCGTTTTTTTCCTCTTCAAATTACAGATCTGTCATTTATATAGGTTTTTAATTCAATTATCTTAAGCTCCAGTTAACTGGGAACTCCTGGTCTGTGTAAAACTACAGGACAAATATTGTCTTTTGGCAGCTCATCTACATCGTTCTTTGTCTTGACAATGTGCTTAAGACATTACAGGTTTCAAACAGACACATTTATATTTTATATTACTTCAAGATACTCTGGGCAAGTTAATCAAAATGATTTCAAGATTCTCTTTTCTTTTCTTTTCTTTTCTTTTCTTTTCTTTTCTTTTCTTTTCTTTTCTTTTCTTTTCTTTTCTTTTCTTTTCTTTTCTTTTTTCTTTCTCTTCCCCATTGTACCTGTGCTCACCATCCCAAGAACATAAAAAGATCAGTTTATGTGTTCTTTTATCAGTATGTGCTGATTTTTATGCTATATTATGCTAGAATTTTCCTTGCTATGGTACACAACACTCAATACTCAGAAGAGGAAAATTTAATGAACTTCCCATTATGCATTTTTCCTCCACTAAAGGTAGCTGCTTTGTACAACAAAGTGTGGGACCAGTGCAGATAGGATGAGATTTCCAAAGAGGTCTCCAGACAATTCTGACTTGCATCCCCAGAGGTCTTTTTGCTCCCTAATTTTAGAAATTTCCCCTTCTAAAAAAGAATTTCTGTTCTGCAGACGGTGCCAGAACACTGGACACTTTTTTTTTTTTTTTTTTTTTTTTTTAAGGGAGACAAAAGCAAACATTATATTCTGCTATAGAAATGAAAGGCTTGAAAATTACAGCCTGCAATTATCAAAGTTTCCTCTTTGGTAATCTCCAATTTTTTAGTTTCAGTGAAATAAGAACAACGTTGTTGCTGTTTCTGACTGAGGTAGTTATCCATTTTCCAGCAGCACTGGAGCTGTTTGGATAACAGATACTATGATGTAATCCCATTTATTTATGAGGACGGTACAAAATGTTCTGTCTTTGAACACTGGTAGAGTAAAACAGCAGGAGACGGTACTTTTTGCTCACCAGACTGTCTCTTGCAGCCAGTGCTGTGCAGATAAGCCCTGCTTTGTTTAGCTTTTTCCTTGGGGTCATGTTTCCTGGGCTGCCTCTGCTGTGTCTGTAGATACTTAGCTCCTTCCCTGCAGCCTGTGCTTCCTGCGCACAGCTCCATGGTCTGTTACCTTTGTTGTACACTTCTCTACAGAGATTCCCTAGGACACATCAGCTGTATTGTGAGTATTGCTCTCATTCCTGTAGAGAAGCTTAACGTAGCCTGACAAAAAGCAGCAGCTCATACAAGTATCCTTGGGGCTTTACCAACATCCTTTCCTTTCCCTAGCAGTATGATAAAATAATGACTGCTCATATGTACAAAGAGTGCAATTATCTGATACATTAATTGTATAATAACATGAACCCCAAGAAACAAAAACGTACTGCCTAAAAACTGTCTAAAACTGATATAAATTATATATGCTATATAAAATAGCTTTTTCCTAGTTTAGGGCATGCGCTAGTCAAGGATGATGGCAAGGGAACCGCTTCTTTTCTTCCGTGCCAACTGCCTCTGAGTGTAGGTGAGGTGTGTGTATTAAAAAAACATTTAAAATCAAGCTCTATGTCAAGTTTAGGGGGAGCAGGAAGAGAGGGCAGTATCTTCATCCTCCAACATGTTCTGTGAAATAAAAGTGAGGGTTAACAGACTTTTGAGCATGATGTATTCCAAATTACTCTACTTCACTGAATGAATTTTGAAGTACTTTTATTTTCCCCCTCCATCATAACGGCTGTCATTTCCTGGAAGGGGCACTTTTGATCAAATATCTGTTACTCTCCTGCTGAACAGAGCTTGCAAATTACTAATGATTCTGGCAGAAGAACTTTAATTTTGTGCCAGTGGGAGATTTAAGGTTAATTAAATAGTCTTGTTGCTTCTGTGCTTCACCAAGAAACCACTCTTGGCTGAGACCTAGAAACTCACAACTTGAGGCACTAATAGTATCTTGACCTGAACTCCATCAGGCCAAATGAATGTCCCCAAGTGTCCTAGCAAGTTCTGAAACTCAGTTTAAAAATCTTTAGGGCTACACTAGGGCAACTGTGCTCCGAGCAGTGAAAGAACCCCCTTAATGCTTACAAGCTTTAAACAAAAGCCCAACAATGTGAGAAGAGGAGCAAAAACCCACTGTAAGTACATGTTATCTAAAGCAGGATGAGTCCCACCTGTGGTGGTAGGTGAACAAAAGAAAAAGGCCTGCACATCCCTGAGCAGAAGGTAAAATGCCCAGAGCAAGCTTTTATAGGCAGGAAGTAAGTGCTTTCTGTCTACAGCACAGATTCCTGCAGAGGAGATGGGTGTTGAATGAGAAAAAACAAACAAAACTGGAATGCTTGGTGTGGACAGAGGATCAACAAGACCTGCAATCACTTCCAGCCCTGCCTGTTAACAGCAGTGCTCTATTACAGAATGGCTTTCAGTTATGATGTGATAGTGCATTATGCAGATAACGCAGCCTGCGGGCGGTGTAACTTCCTGGGCACAACTACAAACCTTGGGCATATGACTCCTGTGGCAAGCAGCAAGAAGTGTCATGGCAGAGGCTGCACTCAGCTGTCCGCTTAGGAAGGAAGATCCTCTGCTAGTTTTGCTAGATGATAGTGAAAACATATATGAATAAAATAGTATAATGAGCATGGGAAGTATAGGGGGGTCTTTCTTGGTCACTCTTCTTTGGGAAAGATGAATAATATAAAGCATTATTCACTAATGTATGTGTTTCATTTCTCCTGAATTTCACTGAAAAAAGAGGTACTGTAATTTATGGGTGCTACATTCTGACAACCTAGACTGAAGTTGTGCAGTGAAATTGTGGCTACCATCTATCTGGACTGTATAAAAGATCTTCTTCTTTCCTCCCTTGCCTACAGGATCCCACTTGGATAACTGTGCCTGGAGACCAGGGTTTTAAAATCCCTCCTGTGGCAGAATATGGGTCGTGCTAACAAAGAAAGATGGTGTTTTGGAGGGAGTGTGTGGGACCTGCTTCTGCTTGGAGCTCCACACAGCAGCTGCCTGTCAAAATGTGAGCAGGAACCAGGCAGGAAGAGGGGGGAACAACTCAGATTTGGGCAGCTTGAGTAAACAGAATGGGGCCAGGAGACACAGGAAAGCTCAGGGCTCTGAGAGACACATTTGCATAGGGGGGAATCTAGAGCAAGATGAATGTCAGGAAGCATTTGAGGAACATTTTTTTTTTTTTTTTTCCTGGGATGTGTTAGAGATTTTGTGGATGGAGTGTTTTGTGGGATTGGGCATGAGAAGTGACAAAACTGGATGAGCCAGGGACTCTGTGGCAGGAGAAAAGTGGCTGAAGAGCTAATTACTGCTCTACAGGTGATGCTGCTTCCCACCATATATGGGATGCTGGCTGCCCCATCCATATTTGCTGTTTTAAATGTAATAACTGAAAGCCAGGATAGACATCTGCATGTTTTTATCTCCTGATTCATTCTCTCACGTTCATAAACTAGATTGACTGCTTGAATCTGAATCTCCACCAGTCTCACCCGGCTGTTATATCCCTGTCTCTCAGTTATATCCCACTCAGTTCCTCTTCTGGTTTACAACCAGCTAACAGGAACCAAAATGAGGCTCAAGAGCTTTGTTGGTTTATCTCAGGCACATGAAAATCCAGTAATAAAGTCTTAAAAGTTTATGCCAGGACATGGCATGTATGGTTTTAGATAGCATTTTGTAACCTCTCCAACCCTGGATGAAGGAGAACAATGAATCTAGAACAGCTACTGAATATAAGAAAAATAGGAATAGATCCAGAGCCACATTTGTCTGTAATAGATGCTACCAATATTATTTTATTCTAACTCATCAAAATCACATTTTAATTAACAGGGAAAATATAAGAATTTGGACTAAAATAATTATGATAAATACAATTCAAATGCTGTTCTGAGAAACATGTGAAAACAGTATTTAATTGGAAAAGGAAAGCAAAGTAAAGAGAATAGATATCCCTGGTGAACAAACCCTGTTCCACCTTTTACAGTGCGAGGATAATAATAATAATAAGTGCTCTTTACATTTTTTATAGGCTTTTTATACTGAGAGAAGAGGTTGGAAGGGTCCTGAAAGAAAAAGACTGCATGCTATTTCTTTCTGCAGCTTTGTTTCTGTCTCCTGAACAAAAAATACCTGCATATTGTGCATCGCTGCCAGGTATTCACCTCTTTGCATAACTATGCTGTTCCATTAATATCTGTCTCTTTGCTGGCACAGTGGCTATGTCTTCTGAAAGCACCAAGCAGAGAGGCACTCTCGCTCGACTCCACAGGGTATGCAGCATTAAGGCCTGCCGTGCCTGATTGCTCATTAATATTGTATCTTTAGGGCAGCAAGGCTCCTGGCTGGCAGGTAACAAAATTGTTGGAGGTGCTGACTGAAGCTGGAGCCAAGAAATGGAGTGGGACAGGTGGAGGTCTGTAAATAAGGACACTTGGAGTTTATCTGCACGATGCAAAAGCCGATCCCGGCCAAGACATGAGCTGAGCCAGTGCACATGTTGTCCCTGGATTTAGCAGCAGGTAACCACAGCTTGTGCTGATGTTGTGCATGATGATCAAAGGAGCTAATTCAGTTGTTTTTTTGCTGGAGAAGTTCACAAAATATGCAAAGGCCCTGAGGTCAACCAATTTCTGACTGCTGCAATTCATGTAAGTTCACTGTCATTTCTGATTTCTGTTTGCTAACCTTGTCTCACTGCCTGTGGCCTGTACATATCTTGCACACAGTGTCCCTCTTCTGAGCAAGACTTCTTTCCAAATCTGATCATTTTTAAAGATCAGATTAAGTCCTGTCCGTAGGAAAAAAACAAACTAACAAAACAACAACAACAAAAAACGTGTTTAGGACTTTCTGAATATCTTACTCTTTGCAGAAGATGCCTTGCATTTAACTAGTTCAAGGTTGACCAAACTGTAGATCTGTAATTCCATTTTTTGGCATAGCATTTCTTATGCTTTTGCTCTGGTAACTGGATTAAAATAAAATAAACTGGATTAAAATATAAAACTTTATACTTTTATGTTAACAACTTCTCAGGTTTTTAAAAGTCAAGGCTCACTGTTTCGATTTGAAATGCAGAACAGTTCAGGTCTTATTTTTCTTTGATGCCTGTTTTGTGATATCTACTCTACTGGTTCAACATAACTTGTAGGTCATTTGAATTTGACAGCATTCTGTATTTGTCTTTATGTTGATGTACATATGCTATGTATGTCAATGAAGAATTCAGCATGATCTGTATGATAGTCTCAGTAGGTGTATTAAATCAACATTGTCAAACTATGATTTTTTTTTTTAATGCAAGTTCATTAATGAAGTACGTATATTTGCTCGGTTTATAGGTAGTGGTGTTCAATGGCATAGGTTATTTTCTGTGTAGCTTAAATGATTATTGTAAACATTGAATCCAAGAAATCTTCTATGGGAATTAATTTGCAGACAAACCAGTCTCTGAGGACACTCATTAAGGACACTGAAAAAGTCTGTTCTTTACTAGGAGTGATCAGCGATATTACTTCAGGTTGATCAAGCAAACTAGCAGCAGTTCTTCAGAAAAGGAGCTGGGAATTGCAGTGGATCATTTTTTTTACAAAAAAAAAAAAAGGCAAACGTTATGAGAAGATGTGGAAATGAGAATTATTCATGAGATAAGTGGAATAAGTCTTTAACTCGTTTTAGTGGCAGTTGTTGAGCACCATGCTTTAAGAATGGTGAGAACTAATCAGAGGGAGTCCATAGGCAGAGAACAAGATTACAGGTCTAGAAATCATGACCTACATGAAGAGACTGAGTTAATTGTATTAGTTAACTTTCAAGGAGAAAAGACATCAGGGAGACATGATAGTCCAATCTTCCAGGATGTCAAGTGCTGCTGAGTAGTATCTTCTCCATGCCAGGGCAAAAAGTTAATTGGCTTAGATTGCAGCAAGGGAAATTTAGGCTAATCATAAGACTAATGATTTCTAATAGTTTGAAATAGGCACTGGAACAGATCATCTGAAAAGGTTATATATTCTCTGTCATTGCACATTTTTAAGGCCAAGACATATATATCAGAGAAATGCGGCAGAGGTGCAAGTGGTCTTCCTTGGCTTAGGGCGATGATTTTGCAGCCCTTACTGAGGGCTTCCACATATCTTGTTCTTCAACCAATACATACCTCTTTGTACACACAAAAATAATGTGTATTTTGACTCTCTTCAGTTTTGACGTGTAGCTTTTCTTTGTGCTTCATAAACTTAGCTTAGAGATCCTTTCAATTAAAAAATGTTCTCAGTGATATTTTCAGAAAGGTTTGTCCTAGGCATAGGAATTCACCTGTCCAGCTGCCTGTGAAAGATGGAGAAACTGGATTTCACATTCTTGGCGGAGGGCTTTGGCCTTTTCTGTTTGCACACTGTATTATTGTAGTACCATGATAAAATAATGACATGCAGATTTAGTAAAGAATCAAGCATGCATATGTTTCTGTGTTGCTGTCTTGATAGAAAAGAGTTTTCCACAAATAATAAATAATTTAGCTTGCACAAATGAATCTTATGATAACAGCAAATAATTTGTTCATGTCTTCTGGTTACTCATAGATTATTAAGCTATTTAGAATACCTTTTCTAAATCTTTATCTTTTTTCACAGATTAAAGTTTTCTTTCCCCAAGGAAAAAAGAAAAAACAAAAACAGCTTCGATAACAAATTCTCTGATGACATGAAAACATTATTAAAAAACTTCAATAACCTCTAGAAACATAAATAGAATATAAGAGAAACATTCCTTTACAAAAGTCAATTGGAGGTAGGTTTTTGATACCATTTGTCAAATCTATTTTGTTTCTAAAGTGAGATGTAAGTTAATATTGATTGCCATTTTAAAATGTAGCTTGTTGGCTGCTCTGTTCCACTAAGCTGCCAGCATTGTCATTCTTAAGGTTTATTTTTTCAGTGCTCTCAGATCACTGAGGCTACTGGAGCATGTTAGAGTTGGTAATAATACAACCAGCTGATAAACAAAAGCTGTCAAATATCAGCAAAGGAGACTGGAGGGGAACAGTGAAATAACTACCTTTGTCTAGGCTGTGAATATGTAAAAAACAACAATTAAAATTTATTTAAGGAAAAATACCTATCGTAACAGCAACAATCTATCCATGCTATTAATTCTTTTCCCAAGATGCCAAGGTTGAGTAATGTCTGTCAGATATTGTTTTTGGATTTTGCTATCTGACTCTAAATTAAAAAAAAGAAAAAAAAAAGACTATCTACTATCACTCTTTTCAAGCATGAATATTTATCTCGCTACCCTTAAATGAAATGGATTAGTTCTTTGGGTCTTCCTTGTTTTCCATTGTGTCTCACTTGCTTCTAACTGGAAGTGCCCTCAATATGCAGTTTTATGAGTAGGGAAGTTATTCTAGACCTCTTTTGTTGCTTTAACATTTGTGTCTCTGATTCATGCACAGCTGGAGTGCCTTGTGACTCACATCCTCAGCTCTACAGGCAGAGGGGCATGAGAAATTTTTCCAATACAGCATATCATAAGGTCGCCAAGTCTCTGATCTTACAACTTTGCGAAGGCAGGAGAGCAATCAGAGCCCATTGTAGAATTTAGTCTAAAATGATAGAAGGAGAACAGATCCCAGATAGTGCAGTCCCACTTCTCTGGCAACCCACATGTAAATAGGGTTAGTGCTAAAAATGATGCAGCCCTCTATGTGGACACACAAAAATGCAGGAATTTGAGTTCCTTCACCTGAGCCCTGAGCTGGAAGCATTTCCTTCACGGGCAAAGGAAAAGATTAGCAGATAAAATAATCTGCCTCATCCTGTCAAATGTCTTGACATACTTGACACACTCTTACTGTGCTGTGCTTCCATTGAATCACTGCTTTTCAAGGGAAGATTGTTAAGCTGGAAATTTTATTGGCTGGCAGAACATCAGGAAGGCATGCAGCACGTCACTGTCTAGCCACGTTAAAACTCCAGCCTCCTTCTCAGATCTGTCTTTTATTTATTTTTCTATCCATCAGGACAGGTTGCTTCTTACAAGGGGAAGGTATAGGAACCCAAGACACTTGTCTGTATAATGTGAAGGCTTTATTAGCAGATATACTTTTCACTGTCTGCTGATTAATGGGGCAAACAGCCCTATACTCCATATGGTTGCAAAATTTATATTACTTCAGTGCCCTCAGAGAAACATCATCCTAAATGAAAAATATCACAACATGATCTGCGTATGCATAGAGTGATTTATTTAAAAAGCACAATGTATTAACAGAGCTTCAAGCTTTGTGCTCTTTCTTTGACAGAGAGGAATTGCCATCTCAGCAGATGGTCCTGTGAATGTAATTTGCACTTGCTTTGCCAAGTGACATGAAACTCAACTCTGTACCCTTGTCCCTGTGAGTTGTCTTGTTAAAGTGTATTTGGACTGCAGGAGCTGATCTGCAACAGTCAGCTGAAGCATCAGAATGATTTAACACATGAAAATATTGAGGAATTTTCCTGCTTATAGGAACTTTCAAATTCACTCCTATCACTTCCTCTGTATGCTCAATCCTATTTAAATAACAACATGTCAAACATGCCCAGTCATCAGCTAGCAAGTGTCCCTACAGAGATTTTCATCTTTAAGTTTTCCTACATGGCTGTGTAAAGATTTTATTTTTTCCCCAAATATTAACTTTTATTTTTTAAGGTTTCTGATGATGAGCTCAGGCACATGAATTGTTCAAACTACCTCAGAAAAAACACTCATTAAGAAGACAAATGCACTTAACAGACAACTCATCGAGCTGATTATATACTTTCAGTTTCACCTGCAAGAGATTAGAGTTGAATAAATTTGTTTCCCTGTAATTACATATGCAGGCACCTGTGATTCCTTACTTTTCAGTTCCTCAAAGAAGTAGATCTAATTTATGATGTTTAAGTGGTACTGAATATGCATTGGCACCTAATAGGCTTCAATCTTAGTCTCCCCCAAAATAAAAATAGTTGATTTAATAACAGTGAGAATAGTGAGAAACCTTGAGAATCAATTGCAAGCAATTGTCTGGCAGTATTTAATGTTGTATTTCTAACTGTGATTTAATGTTGTACTTCTAACTGTGGATATACCAATTACTGCGAGTATGGAAAAGAATGAACTCGAGGCAGCTCTGCTCCATCCTTTTCCTGCTGGTGTTACTCATGGCTGCAGGAGAAAGTAAGGGCAAAGCTGGATTTCTAGATCAGGGAAAATGACCACGCACATTGGTTTGGCTGGGACATTGCTGTTTTTTTGTTTTTTGTTTTTTTTTTTCTCCCTGGTGTCAATATTTCTTTCAGGACACCCATTTCATGATTTAGTCATTCTGGTCCTTTAGACTTCTACAGCTAAGCTAAAAATAGATGCTGTGTTTGAGGCATTAGTCTAGCTCTGTATTTCCCAGGGAGCAACTGTCTAGCAGTCTTGTGAAAAATGGTGTTTTTTTTTTTTTTTTTTTTATCTATTTTTAAGAACAAGTGAACAAGTGCAAAAAGAAAAAACTAAACATGCAAAGAAACAAAACAAAATAAATAAATAAATAAATAATGGACAAAATTCTTTCCTTTGCATGCAGAGATTTTAAAGGTATTCACAACAGTAAGAAACTGGGAGTGAGGAAAAGTAGTTAAATCAAAGACTTTTCTATGATGCTGACAGCTGGAAAGCTGGCTCCAGCACTATTCAAAATGCTTCTTAAACTTTTGTCTAAATATTTTACAATCATAAAGAAAAAGTACTGAACTTTTTTTTTTCTTTCATTTTTTTCTTGTCTAATTAAACCTGGAATAGCTGTAGATGTGTGGTGTAGATGTAGGTGTGCTAGTTAGTCAAATGTATTTTTATCTGGATTTCACACATTGTGAAGGTCACTTTTTTATTTATTTATTTATTTATTTTTTAAAATGTGTTTATTTGCATTGTTGGTCACAATGGTCACATCAGCCTCCAGGCTGTGTGGAGTGTTTGTCATTCAGGGCGTGTGGTCTCCTTAGTGACTTGACTGCTCCCTGATCAGACAGTTGAAATGATTATAGCCAGAGATAATTAAAATAACAAGTAACAAACAGTGAATAGAAAATAATGATTATTGAACCACAGTCTGTGCAGGTACAACCATGTTTGCATGGGGATACAGATATTTGTATAAATGGCTGAGGCCAAGCAATTGTGCAAACAGGCTGTTTGCATGAACACCTATAGCTAGCAAACAAGAAGGGGAATGAACACTGCTGAAGGAGGTATTGTGAGGCTGAGTAACACAAACATTGCTCTGTTGGCAGCTCAAGTTGGTGTTACTTGTTCGGGTCACTGTGCAGTCACTTTGCTTTGGAAATCGGTTGGAGGTTTGTTTTTTAAACAGGAACACAACCAATTTTCATAATAACATTTAATCAATATCAGTCTTAATATTACAGGATTGCATTTGTCAGCTATTCCAATTAGATCCTTTTAATGTCTGTTTTAGTAAATGTTATTTTGTTGGACAAAATGAAATTCCAATGGGAAAATGTATTCAGTACTACCAATGACATATAATGCCTTGCAAGCTTTTTATATGAATATATGTATTCATGTGATGTAAGAATTCAACATGAATAGCAGTATTTCCAAACTGAAAATTATTTTTTATAGCCTGAACATAATTAAACTGCTGTATTGTGATTTCAGTTTTATCTTCTTTCTATAATTTACCTTGCTCAAAGACATTACTCACTTCAATAGTTTCAGATACCAAGGTGGGAAACTCCCAGGAGAACACAGGGGGCTTGAGGCACATGGGCAGGCAGAGATGCACCTGGTGTTATAGAAATTATTTTCATCGCAGCAACTTGAAAGAAATGTTGGGAATAACATGTTTGTAAAAGCAGGCCACTGGAGGGAAGGGGAAGGAGAAAAGGTTCAGCTAGAAACAACTGGTTTGGAGCCTGCCCTGCTGTTGGTTTTGACTTCCATTCTGAGTTCATCTACCTATTTTTAACGCAGGGTTGGGTTGTCTTTTTTTTTTTTTTTTGATATTTTTGATGCCTATTAAGTTAAAATATTACAGAGGGCTATAAATCAGAGCTCTGGCTTAAAACAAAATCACTCGTTAGTGGTTGGACAATATAAGTTTCTAAAGAAGAACATCTGAAGTCTAGAGTGACACCTTTCCTGCTCTCTAACTTATTTTGCATGCCCCACGGTGTTAAAACCTGAAACCACCAACACGTGCTAGAAAAATCTCCACCACAGAAATGCTAGTATTAGACATAACCAGCATGTCTGGTTAAGGTGAATACCAACAGTAGAATGACAACATTGTAAACTAGTTAAGTGCATTACCAAGCATGCATAAAATCTGCTATCTGCCTGACACCAGCACTTTGTGCAAGCTTCCCTTCTCTTGTAAACTGTTGAAGTTTTTAAAAGCATAAAAACTGAAGGTAACTTAAATCAATAGTATGGTTCTTGTATAACAGGTTTGGTATTGTATACATATTCATATTCTTCAGAACTGATTTTTCTCTATTCCTTGGAGGATGAGAGCCTCACTGTTAATCAGAATGCTATTTCTGCTTATGAATTCCAGCGAATGAATCTCAAGCATTTGTTTAAAATGAAATTTTTAGCTGCTAGTCAAGACAGGTCAAATGGGAAATGAAATAAAATTAGGATAACTGATTAAAAAGAATAAATGGAGTCTATATGCATATACCCACGGCTTGATGTATTCTCCCGGAGGTTAGCTGCATCCAGATGGTAACAATTCACATGGCTTTCCTACCTTAAAAAGGAAAGAAATGCTTTTAAAATGCCATCCACTCATGTTAATTGACTATCCTGGCAGGTTAAAATATCTCTAAAATGAGTATTCCACTTCAAATTGGAATGTCTGATGACCACAGTGCCCTCCCTGCCATACCTGCAGCTCCTCTTTCCACAACTTCTTTGGAAAACAAATAAAGCACAACAACCCCAGTCTGAAGAGAAATTTCTGCTTCGTGCTCAGTGTGCCTTTATTTATATAGCAGCAGGAACTACAGGCCCTAGACACTGAGATCACCATGTGCAGGATTTTCAGGAGTAGAAAAGATAGCTAGTCCTTGTCTTAATGATTTTGAAGTTGGTGATGCCACCAAATGCTTGAGAAAAAATAGATATGTGAAGGTCAAGTGATTGGTGTAAGGACCTGGAACAGGTTATTGGCAAAACAAGAATTAGAAAGCTCTCTAGTCCCACACAGCACTACTTTAAATCAATAAATACTGGTTTGCTGTTTCTAGGTACAGCTGATGTAAGATGTTAAAAACAGTTCTAGCGATTTAACACCCAGTTGTGTGATAACCTCTGATGTTTTGAACTATGCCATTTTATCTCATGGAAACACCTTTCTCAGCTTTAAGAATTATGTAGCACTTGGCCTTAAAGTCTTGATAATTGCTGTAGGTAACACCTTGGATAACTCAGCACTCCATTTGCAGTACTCCTAAATGTTCCTCTTGTTGTAATATAAGGAAGCGAGGTCATACAGCAAATGTCTGGACATTTATCTAAAACAAAGGTAGCACATTTCTAAGGGCTCTCTGTATTGCATATTGCATCTTATTTTTTGAGGACAATGGACAATTAACTATGGCAATCTTGTCATAGTTAATAAGCATGAGTGGCACTTGTAGTATAAAACATTTCACTAAAATATGAAGGCACCTCTGTTGCACACCTAGATACTTTCTAAACTCTAAATATTTGTATATCTCACTGAAAACAATGACGTCACTCATAAACTGTAATACAGTTACAGATGCCAAGAGAGTCAGGACCATCTCTACCACTAGAAAACAAAGGTTATAGGTTATAATGTTTCCTTTTTTTCCATCTTTTTCTTCCTAGCCTATCAATTACTCAGTCTCTCTTCCTGCATATAATTGCTACAAAAACTTCTGAAGACAGATGTGCTGAACTGAGTTAGTACCTGACTTCATCTTTCCTGCTTTCACATTAGGGCTGTGAAAAAAACAGGAAAGAATTTTGGCAATTGAAGTCACAGGTGATTTTCTCTCAGTGCCATATGTAGTCTAGCTGTTCAGATAAATGTCTTTTACACTTGGCTTTTTTTTTTTTTTTCATCATGCATGCTATTCTTAGTTGACTAAAGTTGAAAATCCTAAAGGATACTTCAAATTAGCTCTTTATACTTGGAATCAGTTAAAACTATTCCTAGGAATAGTTTTTTTTTTGTTGTTGTTGTTGTTTTGTTTGTTTGCTTGTTTTTTCACCTTCTACTGATTCAGTCTCATTTTGAGAAAAAGGAGCTGAATCCAACACAAAGAAAGCAAAGCATCCACAACATACCCTCAAACAAACAGGCTTATTGCGGAATGGCCATATCTGAACAGGGTGTGAAGTGGATTGTATTTTGATCTCTCTTGGTGTTTTGAGGGAATTTAGGGTTGAGACAGCCCCAACAACAGAACCACACAATTCAGGGACCTTATATTTACCATTTATTAGGTAGGATATGTATAGTGGGTGGATAGTGATTACTGTGTTAAGCTTTTTGCCGTATGATTTTTGTTCTCTGACAGTCTCAGATTTCACACTCCCTACCCTGGCCCTGCCCTGTGCTCCAGTGAGAACCAACACCACAGGCCCAGGGGCCAAGACACTCACATCTGATGACTCGATGTGTCCTGTTCTGTCCTGTCCTGGCTGGCAGCCTTGTCCTTGTGTGTAATGGTCCCACCATGGGCTTGGATTCCTTCATGGTTTTGGGTGTCTCTGTATAGATATTCTCACAGAGAGATTGTTATCCTCCCTGTTTAGTCCTTTATAGCTCAGATGACTGGTGCAAACTGGCAGTGGTCATATTAACCACATTGACCTGGGCCAAGTTCTTTGATCTCCTTTCCCACAGAAAGAGAATTAGTTGCTATTATTTGGGTGACTGTCACCCTCTAGCCTCCTCCACATTACGTGTTAGGAGGGTGTAAAATTGCTGACACGTACCTGAATCATTAGAGCAAGGCAGATGTGCTCCAGAGCTTTTCGGTAGTGCTTCCCCATGAAAATTATCTGTGCTTTTGCTTCCAGATTCAGCTAATGAGTTCGAGCTGAGCAGATGTAGCCAAGTTCTCAGGTATCTGAGTGCAGCTTTCAGGGAAGCTTCAACTTGTGACAGTAATTTATTACTTTTATCAATTACTTGGAAGAGATGGCTGGATTGGTAAAGGAAAAAAATTGGCACATAATACAAAGAGTAATGGAGAAAAGGGCATTATGTACTTAATATGACTGATAGCTGATAAAAAATGTAACCTTAATTTTTTAGTTGGCTGAGCAACTGCAAACAATATGCATTTTAACACATCCAAAAGAAAGGTCTTGCATCTAGCAATAAAAAATGTAGGTGATGTCTGTTCTGGGAAGCAGTGACTTTGCAAAAGGTCTGAGCGTTAGGAGGCAATACTTAGAGAAAGGCGAGGAAGTGGCATTACATCAGCGTCTGCTCCTGATGGCTAGCTCTGGTGCTGGCATTTCAAGGTGCAGCAGCAAAACAGGAGGGAGTTGAAAAAAGAGCCACGAACTTGATGAATGCCTTAGAAAAGAAGGACTCTAATAATATGTAACATGCAAAAATAATAAAAAGTCTTTTGTTGTTGTAAAACAGAAATAAAACCAAGAGCCACTTCTCTCTTTAACAGGTGTAGTCTGTGAACTGTGACCTGCAACACACAAAAGAGCAATTTTAAAGAGTTTTGTTTCACAGGTGACATATACCAGGCCCTGATGTCTCAAAGTTGAAGCTAAATAATCAATGTACACTGTAAATAGATATAGTCTCTGGGTGGCAAATCTATTTTTTTTTTAATTTATTTATTTTCATGGGCAGGTTTATTAATCATTGGAAGACATTGCTCACATTGGTATACTCAACAGCAGAGGAAATATTTATTCCAAGGGTGAATTTCTTATTTTTTATTTTTCCTGTCCACTTGACTGTAGTGTTGTGGTATTTAACAAAATAAGTTAATTCAGACAGGTTTTATGATTTGGGCTCCTTTATGACCGTAAAATCAACAAAATGTTTAAAAAGACTAGGATAGGGTTGTGAGATGAGTTTTGCATGTGGGAAGGAACGTAGAGTGGGAAAGAAGGCTCCTTTCTCAAAAGAAATGACCTAATTTAGAAACAAACTAACAAACCAAAAGACCAGAGGTGGCGTATTAGTATAAAATAACCTGAATGATAATTGTATGGTGATTTACTGTCAGTCTGGATCAGATCATGAGAGGATGCTTGGCTGTTTATGTATTACAGACTAAACAAAATAACTAAACTGGCCTATTTTATTATTCAGTGCCTGGAAACTATATGCAAAACACCCTGTAGCTCTATACAAGTCTTATCCTGCCAGGTACTGAGCATGCCATCTACTCATCGGAAAACCTGAAGCTTTTAATGCTTCTCCTGTACCAGCTTCAGTGCTACACTAAAAGCATGTGCCTCACTTTTGGGGAATCCGAGTCAAAAACATAAGATAGATGTGAACAAACTAGCCTAGAGCAGTGCTTTTGCAATAGTGTCTAACAGCAAAACTTTTGAGAACAGAAAAGACAGCTTCCTTTGTCTGTGCAGGCCTTTGAGCTTTGGGGCCATTTAGAAAGATTACAGTGCACTGCTGACACTGTATATTTAGTGCATCTCAAAATGGGACAAACCTTTGTTTCAATGACAGACCGTCAACTGTTCACACTCAAAGAACTTGCCTTATGTGGGGCCATTGAAGTTCATGCAAAGGCCCCCTTTGGTTTCAGGGGGCTTTGTGTCCATTCCTGTCTTTCCTCAGGTGGTAGGTACCTGCTGCTGTTTCTGACTTCAGTGAGAGCTGCAGATACTAAACATCTTAGAAAAATTGCTACAAAACTTTCATTTCTCCCCTTTAAAAAAAAAGTCTTTCTTTACTCTTTTAAAAGCACTCTTTATGGCACAGCACATTGCAGTCATAGACCTGGCAAAATGATAACTTCAGTCTGCACCATTTTGTGTGACATGCAAAAAAAATTTGAGGTTGTAAAACTGGAATGAGAATGTCTTCATTAAAAATAATGAAATTGCTTTTGTTTATCATAAAAGCACAGTCCTCTCTTGTCCTTGCACACTACATTTTTTGCTCTTCAGTAAAATGAACTTTTTCTGTTTTCTAGTTGTATTTTTCTATTCATCTGTCTATGGTAACAAGTGATGTTTTCTTAATTACTCTTAACTGAAAAGCATTATTTTAATCTTAACTTCCAGTTTGGGTATTTTCCATCTTTTAATTGTAGGTAATATTAGGTAATATTCCTGGTAATGTTGGCAGCAGCACTGAGAAAAACAAAACAGCAGGAGCTGGAAAAGTGATGTTATGGACTTTGGTTGATGGTAAGGACAGGGGGAAATGGGAGGTACACACAACAAAACTTGATTTTTTTTTTTTGGTTTGTTTGTTTTGATATACAGTTCAGTGATTGTAGCCTAGTTTTTGTTTACAGTGCATTAAATATTAGACTTTTATTAGCTCTGGCATAGAAATCCAGGCCTTTTCTCCAAATGCAACTCAAACACTTTCAGCATTAATTCCATTATTTTGCTCAATATATTTGTAGTATTTGTAATTGGTTGTTACTGCTTTTGTTGGCCTTGTTAGGTATCTGCCTACAGAGTGGCTACAACATGTGATTCTTTCAGTAGAACAGTGAACTTTTGGGGATGTAATGTCTATAGTTGGTAAATACAGCTCAGCTGAAATGTCTGCTTCTTCTAGCTGGCATTGACATGCATGCACACATGAATGTATACACATCCATGTGAAAGACATATGATTCCTAATTAAGTAAGGTTGCTTGACAACTGGTGGTAGCTGTTAATCTTCTGAATTACCTTTCTATCTTCTCCATCTTTGATGGTTGTAACTTGCATTCTTAGCAATATGAAAAGCAATGACATTGCAATGACATTGCTATGACATTGCAAGACAGCCTAAGACACCACCAGCCATTGCTTCACTATCAAAACTGATTGTCACTATTTTTGTTTTAGTCAAATGTGTTGTTTTGTCATGGCAGCATTGCTAAATGGCATGAACTTTTTTTTTTTTTTTTTTTTTTTTCGGTCTGAGAATATATTTCAGTAGAGAAACAGGTGAAACTGCTGCTTTGTAAATCTTCCCACAGTTGTGAGGTAACACCTTGTAGTGAAGCTTTATTTTGAAGAATGAGTGGGAACAGTTCATACACTAGCACGAACTACTACATATCTAGCACAAACCTGCATATCTAGCACGAACTATATTTAACCTGGGGAATAAACTCTGCATAAGAATTATGCTGCAGCATTAAAGTGGACTATGTGTGGCAGTCTCTGAATAACTCTAAGGTCATCTACAGACTTCTGCCAATTACACTTGCGCTAACCCCAATAACGGGATTTTAGCTAAATCTTACATTCTTGCATTGTATCCAGACATTTCCTGAAGCTTTCAAGAGATAAGCAATTTACAATTGGTGGTTTACTGTAAATTCAGTAGATACATACAAAGTCATGAAAAATGAAGCTAGGTAAAATCAGTCAAGCACAGGTATCCATGCAATCTTAGTGTCTGTGAAAATTAATAAGATTAGGTGAAAACTGAAAAATATTTCATGTAAATCACAAAAAAAGCTTTCTGTGATTTTTCTTGGCTTTCTAGACAAGAGGCATGAATGACAGACTTGTGTAAGAAATTATTAGTTCATATATTTAATTTTCTTTTTGTGTCGAATAGAACTATTGGAAGCCTGTTCTTGAGTGTACATGGATATAACTGAAAAACTTCATTAAAGTCTTGCTGATTATCAATAGCTGAGCTTCTTATTAATGTATGCTGAACTGAAGTTTCAGTTCTTATGATTCTGCTACTTTTTTCTTTTCCTTCTAGTTTCAGCAGATGGATCATTAAAGGGTCCCTATAGCATAAACTTATTTAAAGGTTTTACTGACTGCTTTGGCAATAGAAAGAGACTTGGAATTTAGTTTTTAAAAGTCAGTATCTGCTCATTTAATGTAATTACAAAACTACATCATTTTAAAAAATGAGACATTAACTCTACATTTATGATATTTAATGTTCTCAGTGTGCAGATGGAATGCATGTAAATGTGAAATTTTAAAAATGGTATTTCAGAAATACTGTACTTCAGGACCTTCTGTACATGACTTAGGGGAATCAGTAGCAAATCCATTCAAAGGTATGAGTTATGGATGATAAAAATCTAGAGAACTTGTCTAATAAATAATGGCATTAAAAACCTCTTCCACAGTTCATATTTCTAATGTGAAAATGTACAGTCTGGTGTGACTGAAATATAAATTGCAGCTGTGTGTCTTGAGATCATCTCTCTTGTGGGGAGGATGAAGGGCTCCTCCTTGGCCAAACTGATGGGAACAAAAGACAACTGTTTCTACCCTGATGGCCGTGACACTGTGAGCTTCAGGTTACCTCGAGCTCCCCCATGTCCTTGCAGCCAGGAGAGTTTAGAAGAGTTAAATTAGAAGACACCAAGAGTGGGAGAGAACAAAGCATCCTGTCAATTTTCTGCCAGTGGTCAGAGCAACTGTTTAACACAGTTTTCCTTCTCTTGGTGGACCTTGTTGCCTTCCCAGAATCAGTGACTTCTTGCACAGTTGTTACACACAAGGGTTTTTGTCCATGACTCTAAAAATTTTATGAAATGACCTAAATTTTTGACCACCAAAATATTCTGTTGTTTTGATTTCCTACCTGTGGCGAATAGCTCCTTTTTTTTTTTTTTTTTTTTTTTTTTTTTTTTTAAGCTTGTCACCTTTTGATTATTTTGCAGCACATTCTGTTTTGTGCCTCGAGAGAACATGAGCTGGCACCTGTAAAAGTGCATGCTGCACAGAGGCTAACACTTCTGGGAGGTCAGGATGGCCCTACAAGTTGTGCAGCTGAGCAGACTTACTTATTTGGCCTCAATGCCGCACTACTAATTGCTAGCAAAGAGGATTCGTTATATGGTCCATTACACCCCATAAAGTCTACAGCCTCCTTTACATTGTCCTCTTACTTCTAGTTGTATAAGATGTCCATAAAGAGATTATGTAATTATCCAATAAATAATATTCATCCATGCACTTGTACATGAGTGTGAATATCAGTGGAGCATCAGCAAACTGGAGATACTTTCACTGACCAAATGCTCAGATGACACTGACCAAAAGGAGAGGTCCTTCAAGAGGTGTTAGGTGAAGAAGCACTGCCTGTATGCACTGGCCACCTTAGGTGATTTAGAAGGGCAATGTTCCTCTGTGCTACACAAACAGAACTTTCTAGCTTTGAAAGAAGGAGAGGTAGGGCAGGGACTGGAAGTTTCCACTTGGAAAGATAGCTTGGAAAAGTTTCATCTGAAATAAGGGTACCCCATATTAGGCAGACTGTGGAACTCAGATTCAGGAATTGCATTGCCATCAGATAAAGCACAAGAGAAGGACGAGAAATGGAGCTATGTTTCCACAAAATTTGCATAAAGTAAATATGGCTGGAAAACATTATCCTAATGTTCTTCCATTGACTAGTGCTTTACAATCAGACATCAGAAAGCTTGTAATTTAGGGAGCCATTTTGGCAATCCTACAAACCCAATCTGTGTTGGTAATACAATGGGGAAGTGTAAATTGTAGTTCACTACTGAACAGTTACTTTGGAGCTATATTTATGTAGTTTAAAGTGCTAATGCCTTGGACTGCCATGCTGTGTACCTCCAATATCACCCTCCAATTTGATCTGATTATAGCAGACATCTCAGGCTCAGTTTTGTTTAATGGTGATTTGAGTTGGTGCATAGGTTTTAGTCATATGAAATTGCTGCTTATTTGCATTCAGGTCTACTCTACATGTGATAATAGGATCAAAATAAGCAAACATAATGCACTATCAAGAGGAAAAGTACTGCAGAAATAAAAGCCCAAGGGGTCTATGTTGTACTGTTTCTCTTTTATATAATTCATAGACACTTTTGCAGTTGCAAATCTCCTATAATCAGAGAAGAATCTGTCAATTTAAGGTGATACTTTAAAACTTATTTGTCATCCTGGAGACTTTAGCTGGCCATTGGTATTTCTTGTAGTGAGAAAAAGATGGGGAAAAGTTATTATATTCAAAAATAACTATTATAATAAATATATTTACACATCCTCTATTCTGACAGTTGCTTGAGCAGTAGAGGGATGTTCACAAGTGATATAGTCATAAAAAGAGAGGGAAAAGAACTGGCAAGAGACATTTATGGGACTCTGTTGGTTTTACTGCTCTGCTGGCTGAGTCAACCACCAGTAAAACTCTACATGGAAAAGCAGGCAAAATTGTTGGGAATTTTTTCAACTATGTGAATGCTGTCAGATGCCTAGTTAAAGGTTATATTTCCACCTCTATTGGCATAGGTAGTATTAGAAGGAAAGGGGAAGGAAAACTATAACAGGTAGTTAACCTGTTAAATCCAAGGCAAAAATTATGGGCTTATATTTTTCAAACTGAAAATATATTTTATCGTTTTCTTTTCAACCTGGGACTTTTTCTTTCTCCTCTCCTCTCCTCTCCTCGCCTCGCCTCGCCTCCCCTCGCCTCGCCTTGCCTCGCCTCGCCTCCCCTCCCCTCCCCTGCCCTCCCCTGCCTTCCCCTCGCCTTGCCTCGCCTCCCCTCCCCTCGCCTCCCCTCCCCTCCCCTCACCTCACCTCCCCTCGCCTCTCCCTCGCCTCCTCTTTCTTCTTCTTCTCTTTGCTTTTCCTTTCTTTGCTTTCCTTATAAATGGGATCAAAACTTTCAATCAATTTCAGAATGTCCTTTTTGCATATTTACTGGATTATAAAAGCAAACCAAAAGAAATCTGAGATTGACATTTCCAAGGTAGCTTGTGACTTTTTCTCCCTCTTTTCCTCTGTTTTATCTTCATAGGGTGAAGAGGTTGAAAAGTGGAATTTTAAAAATGAAATTAATACACAATAGTGGATTGAAGAAGTCAACAAAAGAGAACACCACACTTTCTGCTCATAAACTGTTCCTTTCCATTATTAATTGACTAAAGCATTTTACTCATTTACTAAAGGATATTAAGGTGAAAAATGCTTATCAACAGATTTTTTTATTTTCATTTTTTAAAATCTGAAGTATATTTATTTCCTATACAGAAAATAGTTTCTGCTATCAGTCAACTTAATCTCACGTTGTTTGTGCTTCAGCAGTCTTTGGCACTGCTGTAATTATCACTTCTTTTTTAATAAAGCAGTTTTATTTTGATGCAGAACTAAAGCCTAAGGGATGACCAGAAACAAGGAAAGGTGGTTTGGAAATTGGCATGTATTTGCATCAAATGTTTGCAAGGAGTCATTTACATTTTATTTTATTGAAGCGGGAAGTATGAAGGCTTTTAGACTTGGAATTGTACACTGTAATTAGCCTTGCAAGGGAGAACTGTATATTCAGTGCATTTTAGCTGTGTGGGAGATCATTGCTTTGCAAGGTGAGAGCTTGCCAGGCATAGTGGTTACTTCCCACCCTGCACCTAAGTCTGTGACATGTAGTAGGAGTTTTCATTATGGCGTATTTCCAAAACTGTCATATGTTTCTTTCATGAATAAGCAGGAATTGCACTCTGCATATTGACTATGTGTAGAGTTTGTTGGGCCACACTCTATGCTGTTGCTGTGAAAAACTTTTAAAGCCATCTCAGTAATTACTTTTATTACTCATAAAACTGTTCCTGGCTCTTATATTCTGTGGAGGGTAGTGAACAGCTGCAAAGGAACTTGAAGAGCCATTCAAAGTTGATTTTGGAGGTGAATGTGAATCCAGAGCATAAGCTACAGCATGATTCACATGCTGAAGATGGTCCTGTTAGCAATGCCACAGATGCTGATGCTGCTTTGGATACTGACAATGATGAGTGGTGTGTAATATCTGATAAAGATTAGATATCTCAAAATCAAAACAAAGCTCTGGTACTGTAATCCCATGATACCAAAACACCATTTACAAGCTGTGACAGTGAGATAATTGCCCTGGGTGTGGTTTCTATTTACTGGAATAAACAATGATAAATAGTGAATCTGGCTGGACTTTGACTGGGGAAAATGGAATACTCATAGATATATTTTTATATTATCACTGCTGTCAGAAGATTGAAGAAGTGAATATCTATGCATTTTTGTGTGATATGCTAGCAAAACAGAGCCAGCTGGGTACAAGCAAACACACTATTGCCTGGCTTCACTGTGACTCCCCCACTATATTTGTTCTCTCTGTCATATCCAATGTCTCTCATCCACAAAACCTATACTAGATCCTTTCCTTCTCCTGCCATCTCCCATATACATTATTATGTCATTTGTGACTTTTCCATAATTTAAGAATTTTCTCTTGACATGAAGATTATTCGTCTCAAGATGGATTTTAAAAGGAGAAAACATTGTTCACTGAATCTACTCTTATTGTTAACTTGGTCAGTAACATCCATGTGAAATACTGGAGATAAACCAAGAAATGTGATGCCCTTCCATCACTGTCCAGGCATCTCAAAAAAGCAGAGAACCAACACTTCCTGTTGTCCTTTCTTGCAGCCACATATGTATGACTAAGCTACTCCACGTCATGTAACACACCACACTGGGAAGGAGAAACTTTCTGGGAGAATAGGAAGTAAAGTGAGGACGTCTCTCTTTTTCCTTTACCATCCTTACATATTCTTAGCCCATTCAGGTCATTTTAGGAGGGGTCTACAAGGAAGATGGTGTTGAGGAATGGGATAGAGAAACCCTTTGATACACCCCATACATAAGGAAAGCACATTTTTTCCTCATCATTATAGTGGCAAATATAATTTGGATTGCAAGGCTGGCTGAGAAGCTGGTCCTTATTTCCTGCATTCAGGACTTCTGCATTAATCTTTATTTTTCAATTGACTTATACTGTTGAGCAGTACATGAAGCTGAGTTTATAGGGAGAGTATTGACATGACTTTGAACTGGGGATTTAAATTTAAATTGCAAGAGTTGTCTTTGGCTCTAGGATAAGCATTGCATTTATAAAATTAAAAGAAAAAAAAGAGAAAAAGCAAGACCTATATCCTTAAAAATATGTCCATATTTACCACAAAAGGGGAAGATGTACATTTGTCAAAGTAGTGTTAAACACAAGAAGTTGAGTTGCCAGGAAGAACATATTTGTTATGACAGGCAAGATAAATTATCCACTGTCTTTAACCAAGTAAATATTGAAGGACTGCTTATTAAAAATTCAACTATCTATCTTCATCCTATGTGCCACAGTCCTACAGTTCCAAATTTCTAGGTGATGAGTGACTGAAAAGGCATTCAGATAGGAGAAATTGTTTTAGGCTTTGTGTATTTTCACTCTACAGGCTTTATTGGAGGCTGTCCCATCATGATTAAAGACAAATGTTGTTCCTGTGCAAATCAAAATAAAAAAGAATGTTTCCAATTAAAGGAATATAGATAGAAAAAATGTTGCCGAGATGAAAGGGGAATATGAATGAAAAGGGAAGAAGGAACTGTACTTTCACTTGTTTGGAGTGTAACAATTAGATGTTATGAATTGAAAAAGGAATCTGACTCTTAGGAACAAGCATTATAATCTGAGTAAATAGTAGAAATGGACCTGTTGAAACTGCCTAGGTTCCATTTTTCTCAATACAGTCCTGGTGACTCTCCCCACCTCTTCTCCTGATTCTAATTTTGGTGTAGAAATTAGAAAACATTTTTCCTGAGAAAACTTTTTCAGCTAAATTTTCAGTTTATGACATCTCTTTTCCTCCATAAATCTTTCCATTTTGAAGGCAAGGCAGCTACTTCACCAAAGAAAAAGTTGATTTCTTAGGTTTTAGTTGATTTTTTAGTTGATTAGTTGATTAGTTGATTTTTTATTTTTTATTTTTATCTTTTTAGCATTTGAATCCAAGTGAGTAACAAAGGGAAGAATAACATCCTTGAAGGCTTCAAATTGTACATTTTGCACAGCCCTTCAGCCATTGCAGGGATCGGAACATGCTGACCAGATTGAAGCATCAAAACACACTTCTCCTGTAGCAGTACAAATGGAGAAGTATATTGTTAAATTGAAAGGTGCCTCTTGCAGAATAAATCTCAATGCGTGTATTGCCAGTAACTGAAACAATGATTCGTTTGTGTCTTCAGCTGAAAATTCCTCTGAATTTTCTTATTATGGTAAATACTTCTGTGCCAGAGGACAGTGAGCATTTCAGTGCAGAATTCATATTAGTTTAGCCTGACTATACTTTGGTAATGCATTAATAGAATTAAATACAGGTGCATTTGAAAAATATCCTTGTTAAAACCCCTGTTAATTTCATACTTGCATTTCTCAGCACTAAGGAAGGAAGAAGAACTTTCATCATGACAGTTATTTTGTGTTGCCTAATTTGCTGTCACTTAGTGAGCTGACATGCCCATCTGAAGCCATTTCTGAAAGGCTTTTATATAAAGGAAAGTAATTGCATCTAGATTTTATTTTATTTTATTTTATTTTATTTTATTTTATTTTATTTTATTTTTAGGAAGAAAATGTATGATTTCAAAGTATAGTTAGATGCTTAAAGAAGGTAAAGATATAATAGTATCTGAAAATGTTTTCATGTGCCTTTGAAGGGTAAGATTAACATCCTCAGAAGGAACAATCTTTTCATAGAGAATCCAGTATTGTCCAGCAGAGAAGTATTTTGGGAAACTCACTGGTTTCTGCAAATTTGTTTGAAAAAATAATAGAGATTTTTTTTTTTTTTTAAGAAAGACTACTATACTGATTTTTTTTTAATTTTATTTATTTTATTTTATTTTATTATTTTATTTTATCTTATTTTATTTTATTTTATTTTATTTTAATTTTATTTTATTTTCAGATGGCATCCTGAGTTTATTCTTGAGAGCAGAAAGTTCATTATTGAAGATGTTGATCAAGACTCACAAAGACAGTGGTTGTTGTTGGTGCAATCTCTGTGCTGAACTTAAGTGCTCAGGTGATTGTCTGACTTGAGGGATCTCCTGGTATTGATAAGGTGGAAACATATGTTCTGCAAACTGGAGAGTACCAGGACCAGGTACTTTATTCCTGTAAAGCCCAGGTCTCTTTATATACCAGTGTGCTGGAGGGGATGAAAAAATGTTGCATGTCTGCATCCTAGTTTTTTAAAACTCTCTTTTAGTGTGGGGAAGCTGTTAGGAGCTGTGGTTCTTGCTCTGTGCACTGCTTCTGTGTTTTATCCTTTGCTGAACACATGCACAGCCAGGGATTAAGGGTTTAAGGTCCTGCCCTCCTCTTCAACCCCTGTAAAAAGATGGCAGATTTTGCACTTTGGCCCAGGATATTCATGTAGAAGATGTGGATGTTTCTCAGAGTTAGCTAGCTTGGTGTGTTTGTACCTTTGAAAGAGAGACAGAACAGAGGGTCGTGCTAACCACAGCCCACGTAGCTGCTGCAACAAAGGTGCCAGCGTCCATGAAGATGAAGTTTATCTATCACTTTTTTTTTTTTTTTTAAGGTCTACACAACAACAGCTGTGCAAGACACACCAGAATCCTTTTGTTTTCAGCTCCTCTTCTTGACAGACAGCCTGTGCCAAATAACAAATACATCAAAACAGAATGTTATTTTGTGAGGAAAACCAGATGCCTGTAGAGGAATAAATTGCTAGTTTACCTGCTGTTTAAGGCATATTAATAATATAGTAACTTTGATTTCTTAAACTTTAACTAAAGTCTGTATTCAAAAACTGCCATTTTCAGTACCTTTGCAATTGAATCACACTCCCCTCTCCCCTCCAGATTTTGTCTCTTAAATAAATTTTTTTTGTGTGATTTTA
This sequence comes from Cygnus atratus, assembly GCF_013377495.2. NCBI lineage: Eukaryota > Metazoa > Chordata > Aves > Anseriformes > Anatidae > Cygnus > Cygnus atratus. Next base: position 14,807,984 of record NC_066369.1, on the reverse strand, counting down.
TGACAAGAATCAGGTATCCTCCCACCCCTTGCCAATGTACACTGTATGTTTCAGGATTTTTTCCTGGTTCTTCTTGTATTATTCATTTGAGTGTTTGACAAGTATACATCTGTGGCCATTTATATGTATTTTTATTCATCTATTCATGGGCTCAGCACAGGTACTAATATCCATCATTGTTCTGGCCTGAAGTTAAAGCTAGACTCTCTTCTCTTGTGGGTTAGCACAAAGAGAGATACCACTGATCACTTATTTAAACGAAACCACTCTTTTCACTGATGTGAGTGCTATCTTCCAAAACTCAGATTCATCTAATCTTCAGTTGGCAGAAAATCTTTAGGACCTTACTATCTTGCAGGATGAGAGTGTGGAACAGGAAATTACCCACATATTAATGATGCTCCATCTCTTACAATGTCCCTTGAGGATCGCCTGAGTGCATAAATAGTCTTTTGCTATTTTGAACCTTTTCTTAGCGCCAGAGTTGCTGCAGCATTGCTGCGTGTGCATTCAGTGACTTAGTTTCATGGCAAGTTTTATTTTCCTTATCAAGGTTTCACAGCAGTCTGTCTCTGGATTTTTTGCTCTGTTACAGTTGGGTATCTTTATATGGACATAGCCCTTCAAAATTGTGAGATTGACTCAGGAGGACTGAATAAGCCAAGATTTTTTCATGGCATTGTCTTCTGTTCCTGCTCTCTACTGAATGTATAGCTTTATGAGCATCAGAAAAGAGGCTTGCTTTCTGATGGTTTATTGTCTTGTTAGAAGCAGCAATTTAATGCTGCTTGGCAGTATAGTCAAAATTCAATTTTACAGCATAACAGAGAAGGAGAGACAGATTTCAGGAGGGGTGACGTCACTGTGGCTCTACCACATCAGAACAGGACATCTCCATGGGCCAGAGGTGGGGTGCAGCTGTCAGGTCAGTCAGTCTCACCTCTGTGCCTGGCAAGATCATGGAGCAGATCCTCCTGAAACTCTGCTAAGACCAATGGAAAACAAGGAGGTGATTGGTGACAGCCAACATGGCTTCACTAAGGGCAGATCGTCCCTGACAAATCTGGTGGCCTTCAACAGAGGGGCTACAGTATTGGTCGATAGGGGAAGAGCAACTGACATCATCTGCCTGGACTTGTACAAAGCATTTGACACTGTCCCCATGCCCCCCATGATATCTTGTCTCTAAATTGGAGAGACATAGATTTGATGGATGGGCCACTTGGTGGGTAAGCCATTATCTGGATGGTCACACTCAAAGAGTTGCAGTCAGCTACTCACTGTCCAGGTGATCAGTGATGACGGGTGTTCCTCAGGGGTCAGTACTGGGACTGGCACTATTCAGCATCTTTGTTGGTGAACTGGACAGTGAGATCGAGTGCACCATCAGCAAATTTGCTGATGACACCAAGCTGTCTGGTGCAGCTAACACACTGGAAGGAAGGGATGCCATCCAGAGGGACCTGGACAGGCTTGAAAGGTGGGATGGTGTGAACCTCATGAGGTTCAACAAGGGCAAGTACAAGGCCTTGCACCTGGGCCAGAGCAATCCCAAACACAGATACAGGCTTGGTGGAGAATGGATTGACAGAAGCCCTGAGGAGAAAGAGCTGGAGGTGCTGGTTGACAAGAAACTCAACATGAGCCATCAATGTGTGCTTGCAGCCCAGAAAGCCAGCTGTATCCTGGGCTGCACCAAAAACAGCGCGGCCAGCAGGGTGTGGGATGGATTGTCCTGCTCTGCTCTGCTCTCATCAGACCCCACCTGGAGCACTGTGTTCATCCCTGGGGCCCTCAGCAGAAGAAGGACATGGAAGTATTAGAGCAAGTCCAGAGGAGGGCCACAAGGATGATCAAAGAGCTGGAGCTTCTCTCCTACAAAGACAGGCTGAGGGAATTGTGGAGCCTGGAGAAGAGAAGGCTCCAGGGAGACCTTATAGCAGCCTTCCAATACCTGAAGGGGGCCTACAGGAAAGTTGGGGAGGGACTTTTTATCGGAGAGGGTAGAGACAGGGCAAGGGGTAACAGATTTAATCTAAGAGAGACTAGATTTCAATTAGCTCTTCAGAAGACATTCTTTGCTAGGAGGATGCTGAGGCACTGGCTCAGGCTGCCCAGAGAAGCTGTTGATGCCCCATGCCTGGAAGTGTTCAAAGCCAGGGTGGATGGGGCTTTGAGCAACCTGGTCTGGTCAGAGGTGTCCCTGTCCATGGCAGGGGGCTTGTACCCAGATGATCCTTAACATCCCTTCCAACCCAAACCATTCAATGATTCTATGTCAAGTGGCATTTTTGACTCAGTAAGATCTCATGACCACTGGCATAGGCAGAATGATCAGGAGCCTGGTGATGGCTGTGTCTTTGAGTGTCTTTGTTAGTCCAATACCTGTGTGCAAAATGGCAGCTTGGTGTGTGCCTGTGCCCTGTGTGAGGCTGGTTGTCTTCGATATTATATAACCATCTTTATGTGCTGTTTTCCCTCAGAATTCCTATTTTTGTTCTGCATGAAACATGACTGGAAAACTTCACCTTGAGAACCTTCCATCAAAACCAAAGTCAGGCAATGAGTTCAAGCACAAACCGGGTGCAGTGGAAGGCACAAGGCACAACATGACCATCTCATAAGAATAGCTAACTCCAATCAAATCAGTGATTCAATTAGCCCAGTGTCCTGCCTCCAACTGCTGCCAAAAACAGGTGTCTGGGGAAGGAGGTAAGAATAGAAAGAGCATTTAATGACACTTTCCCAGGATAGTTTCGCAGCCTCTGGCAATTTGCAATTGCTCTTGTTTCCCTATGGAACCCAACTAAAATCTGTCAGTCTCAGATTTCATTACTGTGAGAAGTGAAGTCAGCCTTCTCTGTGTGAACTGTTAAAAACCTGAAGTGCAGAGCAAGAGGAGCTCGTGCAAGACCTCGGGTTCTGCGTCTGGGAAATATAGCCTGCAAAGGAACAACCCTAAATGGCAGTGGAAGCTGGGCAGGGATCTGGAGTAATGACATGGTACAGGCACTCCCATACTTTTCCTCTCGGGATGAAAACGAAGACAGCAGTATTCAGCCTTGTGGGGTGGGATTACTCTCAGAGACTGTCTTCAGTCTAAAGAGGAAGAGTGAGAGAAGATTACATTTGTAGATCTCTGGTGATGAGTTACACAGAGTTACACGGTAATTCTATAATCAATATAGAGTTACATGGTAACCAAGTAAAAAGAATATGATTGTAGATAGATTTTTCTTGGAAGGTATAAGATCTTTTATGCAGTAGGCGAATAAGAAGGGTCAAGAAATATTTTATAGACTTTACACTCTATATGGTAAATACATATTGTCCAGTTAAGTTGCTAACAGACTAAATGTTCTGCTACTCCATTGCAGATGTTGAAATAAGCTTAAGAAATAAATACAAATGTATTTGGGACATTAAGTTTTAGGCAACCAATGTTGCATTGCATATAAAATGACAAAATATGCCAAAGCACAACCAAATAAAGCTAAGTATACATGTGCTGATACAGGTAAGACATTATCTAATTTTAGTGTTTCTTTGTTCTGTACAATGAATTCCAAATATCTTTAAAATCTATATTGATCTCTTCACCATGCATAAGGAATGAAACTTTTAAAGCCCTGCTTTTAAGCACCATGAAAATGCATATTTTAGGAAATGTTTTTGGAAATGCTGTTGTTTCTGGCTGTAGTTAGGTCTTTCCAAAGTGAAAACTTATATTTGGTTTACTGAATCTTGAAAGTTATATGTAGCTTTCCATGCATCAGTTATATTTACTAAGTTCTGAATTGTTTTAGGTGTTAATAAGTACATTGTTGGCAGTCTTTGACATTAAGATGCACTTAGTGAGAGAGACTTCCGTAGTAAGGTGTCTTACACTTTTAATTTTTCTCCCCTAGTGGTGCTATTTTGATTGACATTGAGTAAGGATTAGGTTCTGAATTTACACAGTTGCCTCCACACATAGGAAATGACAAAAGAACATAGGAAAGTAAATGCAGATAACTATTAAAATAGAGGATCTAGTTCTCCAATTTTTGAGGGAGACTGGGAGCAAAGATACAAAACTCAATAGTTACTGTGATATAAAGTTATCAGAATTAGGATATGAATTTGCTTTAGTGACTTTTATTTTGTTTTTGTATTGGATTTGGCAAATTAAAGATGATAGTAGATGCCTAATTTCTGGAGAAATTGAATCAGTTATGTTTCTCTGAGATTACTCAACTATTGATTTATTTTACCTTATCTGGTTTATACTGAATTTTCTCTACTACCTCAAGGACAAATTTCTATTCATTTCTAAATTCTTGTTCAGACAGATGAGAGTGAGAGTTTTAAGATTTTTCAAGGGCTGTGATATTGCCCTAAAACCTGAAAAATTGGAGAGACAATACCAACCATCCATACATTAGATAAAATTATAGCAGTGCTGTGGTTTTTATTTTCCCCCTTTCTTTTGTATTTTCAGGGGTGGAAGAGAAGAGGCACTGTCTAAAACAAACAAACCATATCTTCATGAACAAAAGCTTGTATTTTTCAGTGGGCAAAAGTTGGAAGTTCTGTCTTAAAGTGAAAAGAGTTTTTCTGACATTGGCAATATTTCCCCATTTGAATTTTCATTTTTCGAATCCCAATTTTATGCAGATAAACAGTTTTAGGAGATCACTTAACAAGCTTCATCTCTATTCCTATAATATGCAAAACAAAAACTGCTGAAAACAATTTTGTTCAGATAGATATCATCTATGCTGATAGAAAAAAAAAATAACTAAAAAGGACAAAAGTCTCTGATTCACATTCTCCTAGGAACAATGTTTTCTTCTAATATTTCATTTGGTTTCCTGTCCTTTAGGTTGCCATTCTCTGTCTGCATCTCATCAGCGAGGATGTAGTGTTCTCTAAATTTGCTCATACATTGTGGTACATGTTGAGTAATTCTATTGACGTAAATGGATTTGCATAGAAAAAATGAGATCCTGTGGTTTTATTGTCCAAGTGGCAGCCCCTTTTGGAGCAGTTTATATCTCTTCAAAAGTCATTGAAATTCCCTTCCCTTCCCTTCCCTTCCCTTCCCTTCCCTTCCCTTCCCTTCCCTTCCCTTCCCTTCCCTTCCCTTCCCTTCCCTTCCCTTCCCTTCCCTTCCCTTCCCTTCCCTTCCCTTCCCTTCCCTTCCCTTCCCTCCCCTCCCCTTCCCCTCCCCTCCCCTCCCTACCCCTCCCCACCCATTGTTCTTTCCACCCCTCCCCTCTTCTCCCCTTCCCTTCCTCTTTTTCTTTTTCCCTCCTCTCCTCTCCTCGCCTCGCCTCGCCTCGCCTCGCCTCTCCCTTGCCTCTTCTATTCTTTCTTTGATTCTTATTATTTCTTTGATACAAAAGTCAACTGCTTAGCTTTATTCACCTTTTTATCATACAATGATAGTGAGCAACATATCTTTTAAGAACATTTGGCCTCCTTCACAAATACTAGATTCCACTTAGAGTATAATGAAATTCAGATTAATGCTACTGAGCATTGAATTATTATCATTTTGTATCCACATTTGTAATTGAATGTTGTTCCATGTTTAATCCTGATATTTACTGCTTTTGTTGTTGTTGTTGTTGTTGTTGTGTTTTCTTTTCTTTTCCCTTTACAATGCTTATTTTGTCACTACCTGTCATGGTGAAAGCAAGACTAATACAGTGAAGGAACTCCATGGAACTCCATAGTAGCATGCTAGTTATTCTCATATAATGGAAGCAAATGCCAGTCAGTCTGTGATAAATTCAAAGAATGTCTTCTATGATCAGGAAAGCAATGTTTTTTTTTTTTTTTCCTGTCTCTCTTATTCAGAGTGTAGCTGGAGTACTGCATTTGGTGTTAGTGTCTGTGACGTGGAAAGCACTTAGGGAGACTAGAGGCTTAGCAGAAAGCTTAAAGAGTTTGAAGAACTGCTGACTATAGAAAAGAAAGATTTATGTGTGGAGAGTTTGCTGCATACTAAATTGTGTACATCCACTTGAGTACATTTACTTTCCTCATTCCTATTATTATTTTACAGAGTTATTGATCATTAGAAAACAGGCTGCTCAAGAGCTTCTACTCCTTCCTTTGACATGATTTTACTGCTGTAGAGAGAGGTCCTGATATCAAATCTTTTATTTCCATGGAAAACGTGTGATCTGGCCCTTCTCTTTAGTGGATTAGTCAAATGCATCCAGATGACTGGATAACTGTGAAATATGTCTAATCTAACTTGTTTATCTGCCTTCAATGTCTGTTTCTATCCAGTTGGTGTCTCATGTAGAAATACACCCTTGCACCTCTCATGAGTATTTTTGAAGTCCAGACAGCTATTTGTCTTTTCATGCCTAGTTCATTACAGTGTAACTCTACTGGATCTTTGAAGTTCCACTTGACTTATGCAAGTAATTATGTGATATTTAATAAAACTGAAATCAAAATGGGGTCTCTGACAAGGAAAAGGATAACTGCCCTGGAGTTCCCAGGTTTATACTCTGTGGCTGGTGATAACAACATTTTGTCATTACATTGACTTCTCTGAACTTCAGTAGTAAAGAACGAATTGCCTTTGTTTTGCAAAGACCTTATTTACTCTAACACATCCTGAATGCTAATGCTTCCCTCTTTTTTTTTTTTTCAACACGACACTACTTTTCTCCCTTCTGTGTTATGCAATTTAATTATATGCAGACCTTGAATGTCATTTTCTAATCCTTTGTGGTTCATTTGAAAGTCTTGTAAAATAAAACTAATTGGTGTGTTCATTAAAATGTCAGAAATATTTTTGAGTTCAATTAGATAGTACAGCAGTTTTATCCAAAGTGTGCTTATAGTACAATAACTATGTCAGGAGGATGTAATTAACAGCCATTTAAATGAACAATTGTCTTAAATTTTTCTGGTTCTTCATGCATGATAACTTAATCAAACAGCAAAGTTCTTATAGGCTTACCCATTTGAGAGAAAGGTGAAATGCTATAAACTTGTATTTAAAAAGTCAAATTGAAAGCCATAAAACTACTGAACTAAAGAAGTCAACTCTATAAAAATGCAATGCAGAAATATACTTTACTTCAATGTCAGCACATTAAAGCTAAAATCCCACTAGAAGAGGAGATCTAAGGCATGGTCACCAATTTCTGGGAAAGGCTAACATTTGAATGGAATGAAGGTCAAAGGTCAGAATCTACCAATGTACTCCATAGTTGTGCTTGGATGAGAATATTTAAGACATTGGGGTTTTCTCCTCTATTTGGCTCTTATTTTGACATTAAATATTATTCACTTTTCAGTGAAGACTATGTCTATGTTTAGTTCTGGCTTTGGTGATCTTAATTCTAATTGAGCAAAAACTATTTATTAGCTAAACCACTCTTTGCTGGGTTAAAAACTGGCTGAATGGCCAGGCTCCGAGACTAGTGGTGAATGGAGTGAAATCCAGCTGGTGACTGGTCACCAGTGGTGTTCCCCAGGGGTCAGTGTTGGGGCCCATCCTCTTTAATGTCTTTATTGATGATGTGGATGAGGGAATTGAGTGCACCCTCAGTAAGTTTGCAGACAACACCAAGATGGGGGGAAGTGTCGATCTGCCGGAGGGTAGGAAGGCCCTGCAGAGGGGCCTGGACAGGCTGGGTCAATGGGCAGAGGCCCATGGGATGAGGTTCAACATGGCTAAGCGCTGGGTCCTGCACTTTGGTCACAACAACCCCATGCAGCAGTGCGACAGGCTTGAGGTAGAGAGGCTGGAAAGCTGTGCAGAGCAAAAAGGATCTGGGGGTGCTGGTTGATGCTCGCCTGCCCAGGTGGCCAAGAAGGCCAACAGCATCCTGGCTTGTATCAGGAATAGTGCAGCCAGCAGGACCAGGGAGGTGATCGTTCCCCTGTACTCAGCTCTGGTGAGGCCGCACCTCGAGTACTGTGTTCAGCTTTGGGCCCCTCACTACAAGAAGGACATCGTGGCCCTGGATTGTGTCCAGAAAAGGGCTATGAAGCTGGTGAAGGGCCTGGAATACAAGTCCTGTGAGGAGCGGCTGAGGAAACTGGGGTTTAGTCTGGAGAAGAGGAGGCTCAGGGGTGACCTTATTGTTCTCTACAACTGCCTGAAAGGAAGGTGTGGGGAGCTGGGGGTCAGCCTCTTCTCACAGATAACTAGTGATAGGACTAGAAGGAATGGCCTCAAGTTCTGTCAGGGGAGGTTTAGGTTAGAAATGTGGAGACATTTCTTTTCAGAAAGAGCGGTCGTGCATCAAAACAGGTTGCCCAGGGAGGTGGTGGAGTCGCCACCCCTGGGGGTATTCAAGGAAAGGTTGGATGTGGTGCTTAGGGACATGGTGTAGTGGGTGACATTGGTGGTAGGGTGATGGTTGGACCAGATGATCTCGGAGAGCTTTTCCAACCTTAATGATTCTATGATTCTATGATTCTAATGTATTAGACAGGATTAGTCCTAATGGTCCTAGTGGGTAAGGAGATCATGGCTTCCAAAAAGGCTTTAGAAATACAGCATTTTTATTTTTTTTTTTAATTCAGGATCACACTGAGTAATATCATATATGGTTTAAAAAGATCCTGAAGTTGTTTAGAGCTATTTGTATTATCTATTCTCATCCAAATATGGCAGTTCATCAAAATAGACTTTCTGTGGCAAAGTCTATTTTTGCTGAATGTCTTGAATGATTTTTTGTTTGCATTTCAGAATTACTTGAAAATACTTGAAAAAATTTATATATATCTTCTTGATTCACTTATGACTTTGTTCTAAAGTATAAGCTCATTTTAGTTCACGTGCGAGAAGTATATGAAAGAAGGTTCACACTAAAACAAAACCTTTCACTTGGCCTAAAGTTAGCTGGAAAGAGAACTTACAGGTGATAAAAATATATCTGTCTGATTAAGTAAAAAGACAAATTCTGAAATCATCAAAAGGCTCCTGAAATGGAGAAAAACATTCCTCGCCCACCTTTAGAGATCACTGCTTCAGCTGAAACAATGAAAACCACTGAGAGCATGATCAAAACGTCTCCTCCAGCTCCTGGAGCTTTAAATAAAGGTATGCAACAGCTGAACTGGAGCATACAGTGTAAGTGCCGATGTTCATCTTTGTGTCAGGTGGAATGGTTGGCACCTGAGTATGCTGCTGTTTCGTGAGGGGTGTGTGAAAGTCTTTGGGCTGATAGTTATTGAAAGAGCAAGTGCTGTGCTTTGGTCCTTCCAGGCTCTGAGGTCTTTGTTCAGACAGGGAAGCATGTCTTTCACAATAAGCTGGAGAGAGAGGAGCATTGAATTTTCTCAGCAAAATCACCCTCTTGGCATCGAACCTCTGTGGCCAGCTCACATTAGCAGTGGCTTAATGAGTCACATAGTGGTTTGTCAAAGGAGACTGTTGCACAAGGGGCCATGGCAGACAGGGCTTTGTAACATGCCCAGGTCATGGTGTCTTAGTCTCAATCACCAGATTTGCTGGTGGTGTTTATTGGCTGATCCACGTTGCTCTTTATACACCTGTATTATGATAGCCAGCTGGGCTCTCCTAGCATTGGTCACTCTGGAAACTTTGCCCTGGCGTGGTTCTTCCATTTCCACTTCTTGCAGCACCCTTTCTCTCCTGCTTTATGACAGTCTTCCTGCAGCCTTCAGCGAGGCAGGGACTTCATGCTTTATAAATGCTCATCCTTAGCAGTATTTTGTTCTTATTCCCCTGTGCTAAATTAAATGGACTGCTGAGTCACCATTCAAAGGTAGGAGAAGGCAAAAGGTAAAAAAATAACAAATGTGATGCAAAAACTCTCTTCCCCTGTTGCAAGGATATGAATAAAAAGACCAGCTCTGTAAAGTATTCCTCAGCAGGAAAAAAAAAATGGAAGAGAGATTAAGTTTCAGTAAGCTACCATTGTATTTGAATGTGGTGTTTGCTGTCTTTTCTCAAAGTGATATTAGTTGTTCTGCAAGTTATAAAGGATTTTTCAGCTGCTTTGTCTTGCTGGCTTTCATTGCTGTTTTTTAATTAAAGCTTAAGGAATTAAATGAGCCAGGGATGCTGGGGTTACACAAGGATGAGAAAAGATCAGGCAGTCAAATCCACTGAGGTGCAATGGGGCACAGGCTGATTCTAGGATTATCGTACTCAATGATTATTTTTTCCAGTTTAAAGCATAAACATTAATGCATTTTAAGCATCCAGGTCAGGCTCACAAAATACTATTGTCTGAGAGAGTTAGGTCTGAAACACATTGGGAGCTACTTTATTAAGATTTTGGGTGTGATTTGCAAAAGACATTACAGCAGAAGGCTTCTTTCTATTATACCATTTTGCACTGGGAATGGAGAAATTAATAATCAAATGCTTAATGAGAGATATACCTATTTGGAAGTGAACAGCTATTGTAAGGGCATAATTTTAACAGTATATCTGTTTATTAGGTAGATACATTTGTAATGTTGATTGTTTTGTTTACAAACTGTGGCCACATTGTGTAATTTAGCTGTAAGCTGCCGTATTTAACTGGGGCAGGGAAGGAAATGAAGCTATCAGCCACGGTCCTAATATTTTCAGGCATGGGACTCTACTTTTCCATTACTCTTGTAATGGATGCAGTTCTGAATTAATTTTTAGAACTGCCAGGAATAGCAGCATATTGGATTCTCTCGCTGTTTTATTTTATGTTCTGTGTCCCTGCAGTGTCTCTTGATTGCTACTCATTAGAAACAGGCTAGATTTCTGTTTACCAGAACAAAAATATTCCCCTTCCTCATCCTACCTTGCAATCCAAACTTTGCATTGGACTTAAAAAGATGCAAATCAAATATTTAAAAGTTGTAAAGACTGCATCTTATACCATTTTAAATCATGATGAGCCTTTACTATGGGCTGGAAGGATTTTAAAATGTGATTCACATGCCATAGGCAACAGAACTGTGGTTATTCCTTTGCCTCATTTTCTTTTATGGGAATAATAATAATATGTGTTTATCTGGAGTCAAATACCAATGTCCGTTTTATTTCCAAGATGTGATGGGAAAACGACTAGGTAGGTGAAGTGCTCAGCTAGAGCTTGGGAGAACTGCAGTCTGTTTCTGACTCTGTTACAAAGGTATGGCTTTTGTCTTGCACAGAAATTATAATACAGTTCTTTGTAGACCACTAGTTTGGTATTAAGCCTGTACAGCTTAAGATGACCTCTCTTTCCTGCAAGTCTCTGCAATTCACAGTAGTGTTGAGTCTGACAGAGCAAGGCTGGATGTAGGTTATGTCTGTGTACCAGAGGTGTGTGTAGAGCACTTGGAGGGCTCTTGGGGAAATGGGGTCTTTAGTTTCACCTGGCTGCAGGTAGCTCACTGCTGGGGTGGGTGAATTCAATGCATGACTTGTGTCAGCAAACAAACTGCATGACTGGAGTACGATTTTGTGCACAAGAAGGCCGTTGGTGAGCATTCCTCTACAAAGACCAGCTATGGAACATGACGGATACCTATGGAAAAATTACAGCAGTAGGGCCTGAGGCTGTTCTTCATGCAACAGAACTGAGGCATCTCATTTTGAAGGTGTTGAGCTGTGTTGTTTGGACACTTGTACTGTAGTACTGCTTATAATGGATTTTGCAGAATATGTAGAAGCTCCAGGTGTACCACGTACATGTCTCTGTACAAACTCATAGGTGAAATGTTATTGAAATAACATAAAAAGTGAAAAAACAGAGGGATCTCAGAAGCTTTTTGGTATTTACCAATGTCAGGCCCAAAAAAAAGGTGTTCAGGTTTGCAGAGACTCAAGGGAAATATTTCTGTAGACCCATCCAGTCTTGGATCACTCTATAAGCATCAGGCTCTGGTCTCTGAACATCACTCCTTTTATACAGCTTGCTTAGAGTCACCTGGGAGCTAATCTGGATTTAACTAGTGGCCTGGCAGAGAAAACACTTATATCCCAGTAGCAACTGTCTGAACCCAAATTGTGTCTCATATACAGCACTGTATAAATATCAACACAGGACTTTTATCTCATATATATAGATGGACAGAAATTACTTATCCCTGTAACTGCCAGGTGCTTGTTTGATAATCTAGCTAGAGCATAAGCTTTAATTAAAACAAATTTCAAAATTATTGTGGAAAATAATATGACATTGTCATATTCTAATTCTTTACTTGGAGCTGAAGGGGAGTTGCTAAGAGACTTTTTTTTTTTTTTTAATGTGATTCTTTATGAAATTTCTAATTAATAGTCAGTGTCTAGTGTTTGTATAAAAATCTTCTCAGCAGATCATACAGAAACTGAATCTTGCTTCCTTATTACAGATACAGGAGAAGCAAGGTGGTGGAAAACAAAGCAAGATCTCCACAGATGCCAGAAAGTCCGAACTGGGAACAATGTACTCTGGCCTCTGCCTCCTCCAGCAGCTCAGATCCTGTGCAGAGTAGAGGTGCTGCCACAATGCAGACCAGCCAAATGTGAAAATACACAGAAGTTGAAAGGAAAATTTAAAAGCTCTTTTTGTTCGTTCTGAGTTTCTCCATCCTGTCTTTGAGTATTGTTACTGAGGCTCCCCTGGCTTCCATTGCCAGCAGGGGTCGTTCGCGCAGATCTGCTTGAGTCACCACCACCTCCTTCTGAAAGCTCCTCTTTACATAAAAAGTATACCATGTTTATTTGTGCTCCAAGTGATCATGTAATGAATCAACTTAATTGACCATTCTTTTATGTTACTTTGTATGGTCTTTCAATAATTCACTTAGCTGCTTGCATATCTCTCAAAATACACTGCAGATAGATACAATGCATAAAGGCAGCTTCTAGACAAATTTATGGACATCTTTCCATTGCATGAGTGATAGTCAAAAGTTTTAGTCAGACTTCAGAGCAAAAACAGTGACGCAGTGATGCTAGGAGGATATGTCCCCACTCTTATGCATTCTTTGTCCCTAGAGCTGCTCAGCAGCAGCCAAAGAAATATCTTCTTCATACCTGAGAAATAATAAAATACTATTAAGGCTTATCACTGCCTTAGCCTTGTGAAACCCATTTTAAGCTTACAGTGTAATTCTGAATAAGACGAACAGGATGAGGGATGCTTTAATTAGCGTATAGATAGTTAAGCTCAATAAGTCTGGTTTCAGTGAAAAGATTGCAATGCAGCAACATGTTTTAGTCACACACAATTATTTATTTATTTATTAAATCAACTTTTACTGATATTTGCTGTGGTTTGACTTTTAAAATCAACCTTTTAAAGTGAAATGTCTTCCTTTATTTTTTTTTTTTAATGAACCCCAAGGTAGAATGTAAAACCTCTGTGCTTAGCACACAACCATTTATTTTTTAAACTTGACAGAAATAAATATTACAATCAAGTCTATCTTAAGGATCACATCTGAGAACCAATATATCTAAATTTTGCATAGATCCCATCTGAGAACCAATATATCTAATATTTTGCACAGGTTTTGGTTGAGATAAACTTTCATGCCAGAAAACCGTTTAAAGACAGGTCTGCTATATTAATATGACTATGACTTGCCAGCTTCATTTTATATGTCTGTTATCATCCTTAAAGATCACAAGGTTTTTAGTGATGAAAGCAATTTTGTTTTTTTGCTTGGGTGTTAACATTGTGACTTTACTGCTTGTGTGTGTATTGCTTTTCACTTATTTAATTATTTGTTTATCTATTTAGTTAGTTAGTTTTTAAGGATGTCTGGTAATAATATCTTCTTTATTTAAATCTCTGACACCTTATTTGTCTCACATTGATTTCTTTGCTGGCAAGGAAAGTGAAGGATGCTGCATGAATACCTCTGCACCCACATGCAACTTCACTTTTACTCCATAAAAAGGCATACATTGTTGGGCTTTGCAGCTACTTACACATTCATTTTACTTTCATTTTCTCCCCTTTTCCCTGTAAGCTTTCCCGTGAATGCTAATAAGATGGCTTCAGATATGTTGTGTGGACAGGATGCTTTTCTCAAATTTCTCCTGGGTGAACAACCACTGTTTCTCATCATGACCCCTGCCTGGTGCAATCAAAATCCAGAATCATTCTGTTCTGCACGTTGATTGAATCCTCACATTCACGGCACTGCTTGGCCACAAACTCTGCATTGCAATCTGAAGGGTCACTCACTGATGTGCTGAACCCTTCTGCTGGGCCTGCTAAGTGTAATTTATATGTTTCAACTCTTTCTCAGCCTGAATGCTGGAAACGAAAGCCTCAGGAATACCTGACCACTGGTGCTGTGATTCTCAGTGGGAGATTTCTCTGCCAATTAATAATCAAAATTATGCTCTGGTGGTATATTCATGATGTGAACATGTATTCAGGATGTTGTGACATGGAGTGCTTGCTTTTTGTGTATTGAATGTCTGTTCTCATTGTCTTTGTTACTTTATTTCTGAAATATAAGGTATTTAAAACATCACAGTTACCATGTAAAATATACATATATATTTTAGAAATCAGTCCAGTTATGAGCATAAAGAGTAAGAAATGACACAACTGAGCTGAAAGGGCAGATCACAAAGCTCCTATTGAGCGTACTGTCACCATTTCCTTTTTTTTGTTTGTTTTTCTCCCTTGACCCTATCAATGAAGTTTTTTTTTCCAATAATTTTGAAGGAAGCAAATCATTTCCCCAAATCATATGTCCCCAAATATGTCTCACTTTGAGAAAATTATATTTTCCTTAGCAGAACAGTAACTGAAATTAAGCTGAAATTATTGAGGTACAGCATATGGCTTGTTTTACACAAGGGAAAACTAGGTCAATCAATATTATGGCTTCTGGCCATCTATAGACCTATAGAAAAAAATCTCATGGAAACCTCTTCAAACCTCATAGAAAAGATCCATAAGCTGCCTTGGTCCTTTCATAACTCCTGTTATAAATCAGTGTAAGAGAAGCCGTGTCCTTGGTGGTTTCTGCAGCATTTTCTCCCTCTGCACAACGGCGTACACTAGAAGCTTCAAACTGTGACTAAAGAGTTGGGAAAGGCTGAACCAAAACCCATTCACTTTCATCATAATGTTGTTTTCTTTGCGGGAAATATATTGTTCTGTTTTTGTTGTTGTTGTTGTCATTTTATTATTATTATTTTCACCTTCAGATTATGATTTGATCAGTCTCTGAAATGTGCCTGTTGATGTGGGAAGGCAGCAACATACTCTCCTGGACCTGAGTAGGGCAGGTACTGGGGTATGGGCATGTGGCTGACAGAAGCAAAAGTGGAGCCTGCCAGGTGGACCCATCCCTATTTGTTTAGCTTTAAACCAATGACTACTGGAGACTAATCAACAGGATTGCATCTTGAACAAGACTGATGATATGACTGCATAGTCTCTTGCCTGTGCCATGAGTCCCTGGTAAATCTGTGCTGAGGACCTTTTCGAGTTTGCTTTGCTGAGAACTTGTCTAGATGCTACCTACATAGATCAACAACTTGTGGTGCTAACTGTAGATGTATTATGAACATAGCAGAAGATGTGGACATAACATTTATAATCCACATAGGTTTTTACTGATGCTTTCTTTTCTGGCATTTCACGTATTAGCCATGCACTGAATTGGACTATTAGTAACTTCAACAACTTTTCTGAGTCCTAGATCTGGACACAATTAAAAATAATAATAATAAAAATACAACATGAGTGACAAGATATTAATATTTTTTAAAAAATCTGTTTTGTACAAAATATCCTGTGAAACACACATCTTTTATGGGAGAAACTATTTTCAAGTGTATCTACACACACATTTAGCTTAGCTCAGAAACAAAGGGACTCTTCATGACTCACTCTTGCTATTATCTTGTATATATAAATAGGCATGATTTAACTCTTTTTTTTTAAAAAATGATTTTCTTTATTCTTTTTTCACTTCGTGCTCTTACTGAAGCATTTTTCTAGTAATGCCTCACAAAAAAATATTCCCAATTCATACAAAGTAATGAAATCTGAGTAGATGGAAACCCTTGCTCTTGAAATCATAAAGCTGTAAATACAGAAACATTGCAAATTTCCCACTTCATCAGACCTTCAGTTTTAAATCAAGGATAGTAACGAGGTTGATTTCTAGAGCAGGTAATTCTGACTATGAAGACAGCATCATAAGTCGCAGATTGATTGGCCTTGAATTTCTCATCACTACATATTGTATGATACTGCACATTTGAGCCATTTGTTTAATCACAGCATTTAAATCCAGAACACAACTATCCTAAAAGGTAAGAAAATTTAAATATCTTTTTGAAAGTTACTTACACCTGTACTACCCAGCTGGGGATATAAGGAAAGTTTTAACCAGAGGGAAATGGAATTTGCCATGCAGTGCTTCTGATCCTGCTTTGGAAGAATGGGGTTATGCAGATGAAAGTAGGAGAAATAAGAAAGGAGCATTGTTTTATGAAGATGTTATTATAATATAAATACTTGGTAAAGGATGAATAAAGTGCGAGGTCAGCATTTCCACATATTTCAGTATCAAACCTGGGATTTGTGTTATGTCAAGGTATTCTAAAAATGAAGTTATCCTGATGGGTTTTATATCTATTGCTAAGAATCCCACACATAAACATGAAATTCTTATATTTAGAGGCTTATCACAGCAAACCCTCAACGCTGAAACATTCTTTTTCACTGATGCACCACACTAGTCATAAATTCAGTCATTACCTGAATTCAGCCATTAGTCATGGCTCTTTGCTTTTCTTGTTCAGATGAGTTAATAAGCTACATACTTAGGCAGGTTATTTTTCACAAAATAAAACAAAAAATATGTCCCATCCTTTGCTGAGAGATGCAGTCTGACAATGTTATGAAGGACAATTATTTTGGTATTGATTCTGAAAAATTCAGATCTGTGCACTTCAAAGGGTTAAACTCTTTCTGTCTGTGCAACAGTTAGAGCTATGAAATGTTGGAGTTGCTATAGAAACTGTGCATATTTGATTCAAGTGAAAGAGTAAACAACCTCTTTTTATATCTCAAAGATAAATGAAATTTGGCCCCCGACTTTGTGTGAAGTCATTATAAATACTTCTAAATCACTAGAAAAAGAAAGACTTTTGGGGGGGGGAGGGAGGGGGTGGGAAGAGGAAGAAAAAGAAAAAGAAAAAAAAATCCTAAAGTAAACCCAAAGTAAACGATAAAACAAGGTTGAGAAAAGTCCATAGTGATGTCTCCTCCTGCTCCATGGAAGATCTCGTAGGATCTGGTGGATCTCATAGGATCACGGTGGATCTGGAGCAGGACCCAGCACTTGGCAGGCTGCACCATACAGCCAGGGCTCCTGCAGCTTGGGGTGATGCTGCCCCCATGGAACTGGGGAGAGATGGTCAGTAAGGAGCTTGTGCATCAAGCCTTGGCCTCCTGAGCTCATTGGAAAGCCTGTGAGGTGCCATGTTGGTTCACTTGCTGTCCAAAGACTTCTGAGACCCTTTCGTCAGGGTTTGGTTTGTGTGTACACACAACAAAAGCAAACAGATAGAAAACGAGAGACAATGCAATCGTTCTCAGTATCAATTTTTCCCTTTTATGCAGTGAAGAGAGAAGGGACCACCCTTCAAACTCTCATCCCTCTACACTTGCAGCCATCCCACGACAGTCATTTCATGGTCAGAGACCACTAGATACTGTTAAGAAATTGGTGGTCAAAACTGTTAGATTTTATGAGATGGTCTTTAATTAACAGATATGTCCTATGGGAATAACCTCCCTCCCACATGAAATTTTGACTTTTGTTACGAAATATTTTTTCCTTTTCAGGTTGAAAAGTTAAAAAGTCAGGGAGGGGTTGGGGGGGGAAGGAGGGAGGGAGAATATTTTTAAAGTATCTTTCCTCTTTAAGCCTATCTATACACGAACACTGATAACACTGCAGAACCTCCTTAATATTTTTTTGCAGATTACTACGGACAATGCGCTGGACAAATTTCTGCTGAACATGTTAGTCCTCCAAAACTTCACGTGCCAGCACTTTGTAACTCTTCGTTTGCCATGCTCTTTGTTCAAGTGCCTGCAGAGCACCCAGCAACATGAGCAATAGCTGCCATAGGTATAATCCTTGACCCTTTCTCAAGGGAAAAGAACACATTCAAAGAAAGGCTTTGTTTCAGGGAGTTAAAGAAACAGCCTTTACAGCAGTAAGTAATCAGGCTTACTGGGCTCTGCCATTCCCGTGGGAGCCCATGGTTGAAATTACCCACCCTTATCCACACAGGTTGCAGGGATGAGAGTCCTTTGGGAAATAACTGCATTTGTTCTGCCTGACTGGCTGGGCTGCAGCAGCCTCTGGGTCTTGGGTAGCGGCAAGAGATGTGTTTTTTCTTTGATGGATAGCTGCCAGAGCAGTGGTGTGAAAGCAGATTGTCTGAAGGAAGAAGGGACAACAACCCTTGTCCAAGAAAAACAACAACAACAGCAACAAAAACCAACACACATAGGTTCATATGATTTGTTCACATAGGTTTGATTGGCAGACCTTTTATTGCTGGAGGGAGTTGCATGACTTTACTCTTCAATCTGTAGTGCCTGTGTGTGATCTTACATTGACTTTGGGGCTAATTAATGAATCTCAGCTTATTTGGAGGCTGAACTTGGAAGATCTGTTGTAAAGCTGATGGTGTTGTGCCTGATGAAGCAACATAGTTGTGTTATTGATTTCACATGTATTGACAAAAACCATAACGCTGCCAGGTTTATTCTCACAGGCTGTCACAAGTTCAGTCCCTTCACAAACGCCAATTTCAAATGGTGGGAATAAAACATTTTTTTCAACCCCAAACAGATTGTGCTCAAGTTTTATTTCAGCCTTTCCATTGAGTGGCAGAAACATGAAACATCCCTTAGGTACCAATTCAGAATAATTAATTTTTTCCATTTTGATTTATATAAGAAACCAAAATATAAACATATTTTCACGCATCTACTGGAATAAAACAGTCCTCTGTGTGGGTAACTAATTGTATTTATTTATTTATTTATTTATTTTATTAGTAATTAAGCCACATATAGGTTTTTACATGGCAAAAATGATCAGTAAGAAGAATTGAATCACAGTCATTTTGCTTTTACATTTTGCAGAGCCTTGTTTGTAAAGAGAATATTAGAAAAATTCTGCTGTACAAATGAGTGCAGAAGCGATATGTGACCTGAAGTGGCAAAAGGGCACTGTATGCATGGAAGCAATGACGTGTGAACTTGTAGCCAAGCAATGAATCCCACATCCACATTTCTAACACAGTTTTGTTTCAATTATTTTCCATGCAGTAAGTGACACTTACAGGCTCTAAGAACAAATTGTTTCTTTCCTTTTTTTCTGCCCTGACACTTTTTGCACCTTCTGCAGAGGAAAAGGAGGTGTCAAACACACTTGAAATAAGGTAATGTTGAAGGGACAGAGAAATAAATTGCTTGAGAAGTAAGTGCTTTTCTTGCTCAAACTTCCGTGCTTTTTCAGAGCTTGGTCGCTTTTGCTCCGACATGAGCTCCTTGAGAAGCTCCAATTTTCCTCCAGTAAAACTCAGTTCAGTGCCATTCAATATACAGCAGGGCTGAAGAACAGGGAAGAGGAGCAAATGGGCAAAAAGTTTGGGCCTGTCTGGCTTTTTACCTCTGCACTGCTCGAAGTGCGATGGTTGTGATGTTGTTTTAACTTTGTGATCTTAGTGTGGAAACACTCCCCATTGTGAGTGCTGCTGGTAGTTACTTGCAAAAGGCTTCCTATGTATCATTTCAGGCCCCCCATCCATGCAGGTTTCTAACAAATGAAGTCAGTACCTCTTTTTTTTTTTTTTTTTCTGCTGAGATCGGTGGTTAGCAGAGACACAAGCTGGTGGCCAGAAGAAGCACGGAGAGAAGATGCAGCAGCAGCTGGTTTGGCGTGGTTGGGTTTGGAGGAGACAAGTAGTAGCAGCCAGTGAAGGAGCTTGAGATGAGGCTGACAGGTGGGGGTTAGTGGGCTATATGGGAAGGGATAATTTGACCACAATGTGTGAGGAGAAGGAAACGCAGCTCCCAAAAAGCAGCCCCAGGGTAGAAAGATTAGAGGGGAGCACTGGGCTTGGCTCAACTGAGTTTTATGGCAGTAAATAGGAATTTGGAGCTGGTAAGCCATCAAACACTGTGAGACTGGTGGCAGGAGGAGGGGGTTATGAAAAGACACCTCCCCACTTGGGCACCTGCCACTGGGATTTAGTTGTAGTGAGGGGCTGTCCTCACCTGTCGTCTTTTCTGCTGCTGAAAATATGATAGTGGGGACTGGTCCTGGTTTATTTTGCAACATCAGCATATTTGTGTGACAGAGATCATTAGCACCTGCAATGCCTTAAGATCTCAGCAGGCACTGAAAGCAAACTCTCTGGATTTGTTTGAGATCAGCAGATTAAAGTTTCCCGGGAGAAATTTTTCTTTCAGCTAGAATCTATTTTCAAGCTGCTTTTTCACAGCCATCTCGCAACTTCTTCCAAGCTACTTTCATTTTAGCTTGAAAAGCTTTTAGGTGATGATAGCCCTGGTTGAGAAGGCGATAACAGACTTTACAATGGCTTCAGTGATGTTCACTTTCCTTTAAACTGTGCAAGGAGCCCCTGACCATATTTTCTGAGCCCTTGTTAAAAGGCCCGAGGTAGGAAAATATAGCAGGTCTCAAATTTAAGCCTCTGCTTCAGAAGCTTTGATCTTTGATGTATCTACACATATATTGTATTTGCAATGCAAAGATTGTTGATATGAGGAAATTTGTCAAATACAAACACTGGATCCCAGATGAATTTTGCTGTGATCACACATAAGAATCAAAAGCTACCTGGAGGTTTTCTCACTCGTTGGGGAAATGGCAGCTCTTGCTGTGCACACTTATTGCGCATGCTAGATCCCAAAATAAATAGCTCTGGAAACCATAGCTCAGCCACACAATACTGTGCACTGATCCAGACACATATGAAGTGGTGAACGCAGCAGGAACCACTTGAATAAGCACTTAGTCATATATGGCATTTAAAAGCAGAGCCATATATTTTTACCAGCATTAGTTACTCTTTGCAGAAGGAACATTTCCATTAATTACATTACAAAAAGAATGTTGAACATTGCCAGGAACTCTCTGTTTTCCACTCTGTTCATTGTCTCTTTCTGGAGGAGGGGAGGAGCGAGTAAAAGAGGAGATTACCTGTCAGAGCACGGATTTGGAGTGAATGACTTGAATTGTTAAAATGACAGAGTACAGCCATTTCTGCCTGCCAACTGCATTTGGCTTCTGGGTGTCACACTTACTTTTATGGATTTTTAGCTTTGGTTTATTTGCACTGAATTTACTCTTATGGATTTTTACTTTAACTCTCATAGGATGCTGGAAACAAGATGGTAGATTATAGTGTGGGGGGAATAGTCTTGCCATTCGTATTTGTTTAACTGCATAGAGAGTAGATTTGTTTAACTTGCTAGAGAGGAAGAGAAACAGCACCAGCAGTGATTGCAAGAGTTAGTTTTACAGAGAGTAATCACCCCACAATCAGGTTCATGACTACTTTCCAAAATGTGTATGTGCTAAACATAATCTTTACAGTATTTAATAACTTTGGAATCAATATGAGAAGATATCCATCTCTCTTCCTCCTGAGACACGTGACAGCGGCTTATTGGATGGAACAGACTTTTTAACCTCAACTCTGGGCTCTAAAGCCTGTGAGGGATTTAGATACCAAAAACTCAGTCAAGAAAGGACCTGGCTTTTAGGGTCCCGATTCCTAGTGCTGAGCTTCAGTATGATTCACTCTGAGAGTCTGAATGAACCTCATTGCAGATACCAAGGCAATCGGTGTGCTGGGAGGAAAGCCCTGAAGTGGCCATAGGGTGTAGGCTTCAGGCATGCTTTTCCCCACGAGAACACACTGAAGCTCTTTCTTTTACCTTAAAATATGCAGTCAGAGAGGAGGTGGCAATGCTATCCATTCATATTGAGGACCCTATACTTTTGTCTAATCCTGTACTTGGTAGACACTGGAGGTTTCATCTGACATCCATACATTATGTTGTCTATGCTCGAAGTTTGAACTAGCTAAAAAAAAAAAGACTAGCACCATTTTTATTTTTATTTTTATTTTTATTTTTATTTTTATTTTATTTTTATTTTTTCCTGTTATGGTGGGTGTGTTTCTCAGTTTTGTAGCTTAGGTTGCCCTAACAAAAAAAGCTGATGGGAGAATCCTCCATCTGTCTGTCTGTCAGACTGTCTCACCTTCCTCCTCCTGTATCTTCTGAGTCCAGTGGCCAGTTTCAGCCACAGCAAACAGTGGTTAAGAGATCATTAACACAGTGGCCTTTCTTTAGAGCTCCTTGAAATATGAAAGATAGGAGATGTTATTAAGCAGAAGATACAGCATAAGATCAGTCACCCTCTCCTCTCTCTCTTTTTTTTTTTTCTTTTTTTTTTTTCTGGATAATGGATAAAAAACCTGAGGGATTAACTCTAGAAATGGCCTTGCTGTTGGAACAATGTCATTTACAGCTTCCTTCTGGCTCGGGTTAGAGCAGTTTACTTCAGGAATACTGATAACGAGCTCCATAAACTTTCTTTATTTCATGGAAAACATGTTACCACAAGCTTTCTGAATTAATGGGAAACAAAAGAAAGGCAACTGCTGACTGTAGTAAAGAGTAGAGGAAATAAAAGAGCATTCCCTTGTTCTTTTACACTATCAAGTGGCAGAAAATTGCAAACTACTAGAAAAATAACCCTTTTCCTGTGTGTGTACTTATGTCTTCCAGTCTTTTTACTTGGATGTGAGACTCTCCTCCAGCACATCTCCTCTTCCAGAAGGGTTTGTGTGGGCAGCTCATGCCAGTCCTGAGGCCATTGGTTCTGCTTGCAGATTTAGCAGGAGCTTCTTTGAATGCCGCTGCCTTCCAAAGTGTGTGTTTTCAACTGTGGGCACTTCTGCTGTCCTGCCAAGACCAGGAACTTCCAAATGAGCAGTCACAGCAAAACAACTTATAATATCAGCTGTTGCAGGAGGTTCCAGTGAGTTGGAACTCTATTTATTATATGCTTGAGAGCCTCACGGAATGGCACAGAGATGTGCGTTAATACATGGGCAGTCAGAAGACAGACAAGGCAGATGCTGCATTAACCACAGCTCATTGGAACTGGAGAACAGCAAGTCCCTCTCCCTGCCTATCTGGGATGGTCAATTTGATAGCCTCTTTATATAATCCCCAGGAAACTTGCTAACATGCAGGCGTGATCTAACTCCTTTTTGAAATGGCAGGCAGGTAGAGGAGGGCCAGGTGTCTCCCGTTAAGTTGCTCTAACTAACCCACTCTGTCTCTGCAGTCTCAGGTTTGGTGTCTGATCTAACTGACTCACATAGGGGAAATCTGTTCACCAGCAAGCAGCTGAGAAGTTTAATCACTGCTGCTCTTCTGCTGGACTGGAGCAGGCAGAAATGAGCCCATGAACAAGACTCCAGCCCTTGGGCTCCGTCCTCACGTGTGCTCTGGGCTGCAGGTTCTCCAGCACTCTGGCAGCTCAGCCCTGGCAAAGTGGCACAAGCAGGGGGATGGCAAGCAGGCAAGGGGCGGTGAGGGAAATGATGCTGCCGAATATGAGCCTGGTTCACTCCTGCACTCTGGGAGAGTCTTCGAAAACCTAATTCTTTCCATTGTTCTAATTTGCACTCTGACTCTATTCACGGCTAGTTCCATATTAATTATTGTCACTCCAGTATCTATATCTTTGCAAGCCACAGTTTCACTGCAGAATTAAGTAACTGTCAGATCTTCAGCAGATTTGTTTGTATTTTTCCCCAAACCCTGTTGCAAACACAGTACAGATGGCAAAAGCAAGGACTTATGACATTCAGTTCCTTGTTCTGGTTAAAATATTTCCCTATACATATTTGTCAATGCTATACTCATTGGATCTTTTTTTTTTTTTTTTTTTTTTTAATTATCACCTGTGTTTCTATGAAAATTTGCTTAACCATAAATCTTTGTATGTACATAACGATTAGGATTAGCAGCTTGAGTTTCACCTTCACTGCCTGCAAATTAAAGCTTAGAGGATGAAACCATTTAAATGAAAATAAAATGAATTAGCTACATTTTATTTTAGTTAATTTTTGGAGCACATATGGTATGTTATCTTTTTGTATTATAGATACACCAATTCTGGGTTTTCACGTGATGATGAATACTGGTTGGTTTTACCATCTGGTACCTTATTCTAATAAAAATAATAATAATAATAAAAATCTGTTATTATCCAGTAAGGTCAGTCTGCTGCTGGAGCAGCTTTACATAGGAATAGAGCCTACATTTTCAATTTAACTTGCTATTAGCCTATTACTTGAGCACCTCTTTTTATTTTTATTTATTATTATTATTATTTTTTTTAACTTGGGCACCAGTGGAATCACTTGAGCCTTGCAGATCTGTCTGAAAATGCATGACTTAATGACCTCTAAATGTCTTTACTTGTTGTTTTTTGCTTTTTTTAATCAATGTTTTCTTTCTAGTAATGGAAATTTTCAATGTCCATTAACCAGAGATGTAGAGAGGAGATCAGTGACAGCAATGATACTTCTGATCACTTTGTTTGAAGGTAATCTCTGGACAGGGGAAATAACTGACATGTACTGTATGTTTCTCCACTGTGCATCAGATGTGACACCTGCAACCCATCTAAGGAAGTAGCTTATCATTGCGTATAATTGCTTTTTAATATGATTTAAAGCAATTCATTAGTGGGGTGTTTGAAAAGTCTCTCTAATAAGCGTAAACATTGAAGACTTTCAATTCTTCCTTCCTATTTCCTTCCCCACATCCACTACCAAAATAAAGTGAAATTGCATTAGTCTATTCAGATGGAAGACAAAACAAGGTTTTGTGGAAAATAATTGATGGGAGGAAAATATGAAAAAACAGTTTAAACAAAACTGTCCAATTCATCATTTCATTCGGTTCTGCAACAAGGATTAGCAAGACACTACTATACGCAGAACCAAGGCTGGTCATGAACTAATACATATGAATGGAGGATCAATGTTTGTAAAAACAGAGAAAAAGGAAAACACTGGATGGATTGGAGAAAATACCAAGCTGCTTTTCAGATATTTTCTGCTGAACAGCCATCCAAATTCACCATAAGTCAAACAATTGGTCTGGGGCATGTTTTGCAGATGGATCAACAGCAGCCCATCTTCAGCTGGGCATTTCTGAATCTGCATGACAGATGGTGCAAACACACTGACATGTATTTTCTGGATCAGAACTTTTTTTTTTTTTTTTTATCTTCCATCAGTCTTTTGGCAGTGTAGCTCTTGGCAGCAATAGGTGGATGAGGAGTGACAAAGTATCAGAAATAAGTTAGATTCCTTTGTTGGATTGTTGGATTTTTATCAGAGTAGCTGTGAACTGAATTATATCTAATCCTCTTTCTTGTTTCTTTGGCAACATGCTGCAATGCTAGGAGCTCATGGAGGAGAGAAATAACCAGGAAAATAAAAAACATATATATATTTTTGATGTGTCAGTTAATCCACCACGTCCTTATTTTGTGTTTCTTGTTCTGTGAAATATGGAGAGACAAGGAAATAACTATTAAAGAAATAAATCAATGAGGACTATTTTGGACTAGTGTTTTTTTTCCATTAGACCTTGAAAAGTAGCATTCAAACTGTATTTCTGACACTGATATTGACTCTCATAAAGTTGTAAGGCATTTTTTAAAATTCAGACTCAGAAAACAGTTTGGAATAAGAGACATTTGTGGAAAACACATTGGAATTGTGTAAAGGGCAAAGAAATTTTTTCATTTGTATAGAAAGTACATTCACTTCTAACCTGCCTTGGCTGTGTCTACTCTACCTAAGGAGAGCATCTGTAAGCATTTACTTGTCCTCTCTCCAAATGCCTGGAGTGCTGCCTGTGGGTATCCTGCCTGGGGACATGGAGTGGAATGTTGGCACTCCAGACCTGTTCAGACCCATGTGTCTCAGGTGTCCCCGTGAGTTCACACATCTCAGATATGTTCAATGCTTTCCTGAAGACGTCATCTGCCATGGGTATGTTCCTCCAGTTGAGAAATGGCAAAATTGGGGGCTACGATACTTACATAAAATTGGCACTGAATTATACCAAGGAGTTATGTTCAAAATGCAAGAATAGAAACCGCTTGTTCTTTAGCTTTAGTCCGGTCTTCCCTCAACACCTTCCTCCCAATTCAGCGATTTGTGAACCAGGAATGCAGCATTAAATGATATTGCTAATTATTTCTATTCAAATTCGGTGTGACTGAGTGCACAAAAGGAGAAAACTAGTCCTAAGGAAAGTCTTGGCCAGTTGCTTTCAGGATGTTAGATACATACGTAGGCATTCTGCACTTTATATTGCCCAGTGGTGCAGCCCTTCAGAGGCCTGAATGCTCTGTGCTCCATAAATAATATATCCATTAAGAATTATTGTATATTGTTTTTTAAATGCTTTGGAGTTTTTATTGATTTTATTTCTATCATTGATCTTGGTTTAGAACATGGCTTCAAAGGACCATGCGATAAGGAGAGGATTAAATTTGGTAATTGAACATAAACTGAATCTTTTACTCAGAGTGCAACCTACCATCGAGGAAAAGGATCAGTGATGTCTGGTTTTAAGATCTCTATATAATTTTTCTCCGTATTGAACTCCCAGTATTTATCCCAGTGCAGTCCTTGCTCTGGGATTACCCTTTTCAGTTTAAGGCAAGAGACTCTTGCATGGGGCATACTGGCAAACCCTGCTCTTACCAGTTTGCAGTGATTTGAGCCTGGAGACATAGAGGCGTCATGACCTAGAGTTTAGATTTATGTGAAGACTGTAACACTTTTTTTGCCCCAATCAGTTGGCTGCTACTTGGACTAATGAATAGCTAAATGTCATGCTTCCTTGAAAAACTCGACTGATACTTTGTCAAAATTTGAAAGCAGAAACAGGGGAAAAAAAATTATCCCCTTGTAATTCTCCCCCCTTTTTAGAAGGGATGAGAAAGGGGCTATGTGTTAGACGAGAATGAAAGAATGAATGGGGCATAGTAACCTACTAGTCAGAACTGTTGTGCCAAACTAACTAAGGATCTCTCAGATATCATCATTTTATTTTCTTGTTACAGATTAACTTTTTTTTTTTTTTAAGTCTTTAAGAATATGGGAAGGAACATAGCTGTGACTTGTTCAGACATTTTGTTTCTTGGTTTTAAGTGTATGGCTCAATGCCTTTCAATGTTTCTAAACGTAGGACAAATCTGGCTGCATATATATATTTTTGAGGACAGGTGGCAGCAGAGGAACGGCAAACACATTTTTTCAAGCGTTCAACTTAGAAAACACCTCCATCAGGGCTGCCTATTTTGATGAAAAAATGCAAAGCACTAAACCTTGAAAAGTAGGGACCTTGATTGTTCAGAAACAGTAAAAGGCTGTGGCTTTATAGCTCTGTATGTATTCTGTGTGTTCTGATACCATGTATCAATCATGGTTCTGCTAACTTGGTTTAAAATTATTAGTTCAATGCATTTTATTTAACAAAGTGTAATATCAATTCAGTGGTAAACATGACTGTGATAATTTTTGTGCTCCCTTAATGCAACCATCAATTATGTGCTGCAATGAGCTCAGACCACACTCTTGAATGGTTTGCAAAGACAAATTGCTTCCCCTTGCTGTACAAAAGATGCTTGTTTGTATTGCTGCTTCACTAACCTTGAGAGGTTATGATTAGGAACAAACACATCCCTCAGATAGATGCAAGGATATTGGAGTTAAACCAAATTACTCATGAAGAATCTCCAGTGTAAAGGTTATCATGATATATTTAAAGGCAGCCAAGAAGGGAAATTATGTTTTAAATTATTGACCATCAGAATAAAGAGTGCAGAATGACACCACAGTTACCTGAACAAGCAAGCAAGTTGAACAGCAAAGACAACTGGACAACCTACTCAGAGTTGTTTTCCACCACAGTGAAAATTTAAATGGTCTGTTCTTGCCAAAGGAAATTCAGACATAACCACCCCTGGCAGGAGAAATATATAAATAAATAAATTCAATTCCAAGAGAGGGGGTGACTCACTGCTGTGAATTAGGAGAATTAGTCATACTCATCTCCTAGATCCAGACCAAATTTTGCATATGATTTTTCTTTTTTTTTTTGTAGGCATTTTGACTGGTATCATTAGTTCATAGATACTTTGAAAGCAAAAGTTCTTATGATATGGTTAGGTCTATAAAACACCTTTGTTTTTGTGAGATTCTGGCAAGTTTTCTTCTTCTTCTTCTTCTTCTTCTTCTTCTTCTTCTTCTTCTTCTTCTTCTTCTCCTCCTCCTCCTTCTCCTTCTCCTTCTTCTCCTTCTTCTCCTTCTTCTTTCCTTCTTTTCAGTCTCAACATCCACCTTAAAAAAAAAATAACAGTCTCTTAATGTTCCTTCCCTAAAGCACTGTTCTTTTTTTGGTGGTGTTTAAAGAAATAGGATCAGGAGTGTGCCTGGATAGTTCAAACTCTTTATTTCATCATTCAGTAACTGCATATGTGCTACTGTTCCTCCAGTTCACCCAGCTTTGGGCTTTGTTGGATTCCTTTGAACTGTTTCACAGTGTCTCCTTTCATCTAAATTTATCCAAGTAATTGGCAAACTTTGCCACATTACTGCTCCTCCCCTAGTCAAAAAATTAAGTCTATACATTTCTGCCTGAGTATGGAAATCATGCAGCTCCCAACTGTTATCTTTTTTCAATGATTAAAGTAAATCATTTATTTCTACTATTTTACCTCTTCTTGCAAGACTGCTTAG
Organism: Cygnus atratus; assembly: GCF_013377495.2. NCBI lineage: Eukaryota > Metazoa > Chordata > Aves > Anseriformes > Anatidae > Cygnus > Cygnus atratus. Next base: position 14,779,156 of record NC_066369.1, on the reverse strand, counting down.
CTTAATGTTCTCTAGAGGACTTGACAAAAGGCTTTTGAAAATCCACATAAATTACTTTGACTAACTTTATTAATTATTTGTTGCTATTCTCAAAAAATCCTAAGAGAATATAGGGCTCTGATTTTTCCATTAGAGAAGCCACATGGGTTTGTCCTCATGGCAACATGTGCTATTGCTTAGATTGGAAACTTTTGGAAACAAGGACTGCCTTCTCTGTTATTTTTGGAAAAGTACATCACTTAGCCAAACAAGGTCCTCAATGAAATATTGAAGCATTATGAGTACATTGTAAACACTACTGTCACTAGTTCTAGTTCTGACAATTATTCCACTAATTCCCGGATATCAAATCTGGGTTTGATATCTAATTATCAGATATCATCATAGGCTTCTTTTAATGATGAGTAAACCACCAAAACAGTTTCTTATTAGCTGAAAATAGGTGTCCATGATCTGTGTTTACTGCACATATGCCAAGAGTACTACTAAGTTTTTTTCTTTAGCTTTTTTTTATAGTCTTGAAACTTCTAGTACTCCAATGAACCTGACAAAACCACCAGGACTAATTAGGAAGTAACTCTGAATCATTATGAATCAGGATAATCTCCTAATTATTGCTGTTTCATCTTATAGATTTCATTATTGTACTTTTCTGTTTGGCTGGCTTAAATTTCCAGGTCTTGAAAGCTCAGACAATGGCCACTTTTAACTTCAGTTATCCTGCAGTTCTACTGTAAGTTTAACAGTACTACTATAAGTTTAACAATAGACATATCTTCAGCCAGTTATATATATGTCGCTCATTGTTTTAGCAAGGCACACTATGAGTGTATGGGAGTCTTTTGAAGAGAAGATTCTGTGTTCCAATTTGTGCCCATTGCCTCTTGTCTTGGCACTGCGCGTAACTGAAAAGAGCCTGGCTCCATCCTGTTTACACCCTCCCTTCAGGTATTTATAGACCTGTTGATGAGATCTCCCTCAGCCATCTCCAGGATGAACTGTCCCAGATCTGTCAACCTTTCCTCATAGAAGAGATGCTCCAGTCTTCCCACCATCTTCATTACTCTTCATTGGAATCTCTCTGGTAGCTCCATGTTGAGTCCCTTTCCAAACTGGACTTTGATCTTCCAGGTCCAGTTTGCAGCAGCAGTCTCTGAGTCAATAGACATTTCCACAGAATGTATGGCCATGGCAGGAATGACTTGTACCCCCTTTCAGTCTGTTCTTTCCCTAAGAATAAAATAGGACTGCTTTGAAAGAGTTATTCCTGTCAATGGATAATGGATAATTTTAGTCTCCATCTTCATCAAAATGGATTGAGTTGGATTGAGTTTGTCTTTTATGAAAGATGTGACTTCTATTCTTCCCAAGGATGGCAGCGCTGAAGCCATTAGACTCCTTCTCAGCGTGTCTATGGCTATCCTCATCTAGCAACAGTTTTCAGATTCATCCAGGAACAGGATGTGATCTGCTCATTACAGAAGACTGAAGATGATGTTACTTGAAAGGCGACCTTGCAAGTGGTGGCCATGTGCTATTTGCAGAGCTACCTTTTGCAGTTCTGAGTTAGACAACAGATGTTTCTTATAACAAACAGGCAATATTCTCTTATATTTGACTTTGTTTTGCTGAGTTAAGCTAGTTGATATCAATTCTTAATTTCATTTACATGTACTGGAGTTCTAGGCCACTTTTGTTGTCTAACTAATATACTGCTGAGAAATTAATTATGTTGTAAAGGGTATCAATGAGGGGTAGCATTCGTCTGTCATAAAGCAGCTGTGATACAGATCACTGATAGAAAAAATATCATAGAAAATGGAAATTATTTTATTTGTTATGTTGGCAGCTAATGGAAAACAATAGAGAGAAAATTTGAAGCTAAGCCTTGCAAGGCAATAAATGACCAAATAAATGTACATAAAGATGCACTGGTTGTCAGAGTTTTCAAAATGGAAATTTTGAAAAAGATATCTCTTTGAAGCACTGTATTGAATGCTATCCACTCAATTTTATTTTAAAATTTTAAAATTCTCCCTCTTTTCTCAGTAAACTATATCTTACTGGCAAGGTCTATAACACCAACTTAAATTACATTTGTGGTTTTCTTATTCCTGTTTGTGAATTTCTAACTGCTGACACTTGGCTTCAGAATTCTTACAGTATTTCAAAAAACAAAACAAAACAAAACACATCTTATGCTCATCTAAAATACATAAAATAAGCAGTTATTAATTTTCATCCCTAGTACCTATTTTGGAAATGTCAAATATTTTGTTCACCACCAACTAACATCCATAGATTCTAATACATTTTCTAAAACATATTGTGGTACAATAAAAAAATTATTCCCCTACCAGGGAATGACAATTGTACATAAACATGTGAGAAAATTGACAGATTTGGAGAATATTCTACACACAGACACAGAGTTTAGTATTTCTGCTAGTTTAATCCTCTTCATACTCAACTCACATATTTATGTTGCTATTTATTTTTTACTCTGATCTTCTTATTTTAATTGGGGTATTTTTGCCTGTCTTTTGTATGCGATGCTGCATGATTTTGTGAACAAGGTGAGACTGAAGTTATCATATGTTAAACTTCAATATCATGTGTTTGTGTTTTCAAGAGGTTGGAAGATGTGTTTCAGTGGTGTTTTGTGTTGTTGTTTTTTGTTTGTGTTTTTTTTTTCTTTGTTTAGTGAGATGTATTTCAGTGACACTTTCTTCAGTAGAGAATTGTAATTAAAGAAAATCATTTAAAAAATGCATGGACTCATACAAGTTTAGAGCAATTAGGCTAGGTAATTAGAAGCATGATAAAAAGGCTGCATGGGGAAAGGAATTTAAACCCTTGTTGAACTGTTATATCAAAAAGTGAATAAGAAAAAGAGTAAATTAAAAGCAGGGTTTATAGCTGGTAGGCAAAAGATAAAACCAATTATCCTGGAAAAAAAGGAGTGCATGCTTATTTATCTAGAGCTACTACTACATATCACCTGTAATAATGTTACTGAATGTGCAGGTAGTGAACTTACTGTTAATTTCCCTTCTTGATACCAAGTTATGGTATTATCCCTTTAACAGATGAACACCATCAGCCCTTCCTAAGATGTCTTCACAGAAGATTAACCTGCTGCATATTAGTTAAAGACCATGGTTCCCAGAACAGGTATATGAAAAAAACAAAACAAAACAAAACATAACAAAAAATCAACAACATTCAGACTAGCTGACATGATTAAAAACTGCATTATCAGGTGGTTATTTTCAAATGGATGGGAAGTGAAACTAGGAAATGAACTATTTCTTAATGATTGTTTTTCCCATGAAGAATGATTTTTTCAGTGGCTCCTAAGCATGTATGAAATGCTAACTGCACTTCAGATAAGTAAGCACTCATGTGTGAGTTTGCTGACATTTGATAAAGTTTAAATTAACACTGAATCCTTTCCTTAGCTGGGACTTCAGCTGGGCACTCAGCCCACTTCAGGGGGGCACACCAGCCAGCCTGTGGCAAGAATAATACTAGAGACCTTTGAAAGCCACTTTTTCATTCATTTCCTGTATATGATGTGACTTGGTGGAGGTGAAAGCTCTGTGGTAAAGCATTGCAATGTGTTAAACTCAAATTCATTCCTTGTTCCTGCTTCATTTCTTCATTCTTATGGATTTGGCAAAATTGCTGCATCTTCCTATGCAGTAGATTCTCATTTTTCATTAAGAAGCAGGAATACTGTTTCCTACCTCAAATCTGTTGATTGCCTCTTTTGAATACTAAGATCCCTGGGCCACTTCTGCTTATTTCTCTCGTGTCTTACAGCAGGGGTCCAACGTCCCTTTAGTTCCCTCCAGAATAATACCAATAATAACAGGAATACTGTCAAAAGATGCTAAGGGGATCAGTTGTGCTACTGTAACACAGCAACGGTATTTTCATGAGCCCATACTATGCTTCAAAGATTGAAAGTTTAGCCCTTTATAGCGCCAAGGACTTATATGCTAAAAACTTCCCTCCTTGAGAGAAGTAGGGAAAATGCCACTGTGTGAATCACACTGAGATTCCTAGAAACCGGTGAATAAATTGTCATGGCCAGGAGAAAGGACTGTCGTGTCCACACTTAACCTTAGTACTGTGAAGGCGTTTTCATGTCACCGATGCCATGGGACCACTTATGATGATGACAATGTTATTTAATTGATTTATAACTTGTTTGTTTGACTACTGCTGCCCCCTGAAGCAACCATTAGAAATGAGATGCAGGTCTCCCTGGCTTCATTTGTGGTTAATTAATAATCAGATACACTTTTATCAGTACACCATAATGGCATTTGACAGAAAAAGACATTTAAAAAAAAATATTGATTTAATGAGGGTACATGCGTTTTCTCTAATGACTGTAAATGATCAGATTATTTAAATAAAAAATTATAATAAAAATCTCCTCCTTGCAAGCACATCATCAACAAATGTTGCCCTGGTAATCAACTTACTAGCAAAATAGCAGTAAAGCAGCTTAATTGTGCTCCTTATATTGCCATAGATTTCAAGACCAGAAAGAACTTTTTATGACAGTCTAATCTGCACTCCAGATAACCCTGGCCAGAAAAGTTCATATAATAATTCTTCTGTCAAGCATTTAATTTGGTTGGAGATGGAGTATCTAATTTAGAAGCCTGGAAAGCTCTGCTGAGCTGCAGCAATCCAGTGCAAATATTAGGGGCATTTACATCCAGAACTAGAAAATCTCCCAGACATACTGAACACAGTGCTGTAGCTTGAAAACACAGGCCAGGTGATGCTGTGCTTTGTCTTTACATGAGCGGCACAAGGGCTGCGTGTGTCTTTGGGAAGGGATGTCGTCTTCCTGTCCTGTCCCTGAGCACCAGTACTGAGGCTGGACTTTCCTCCTGCATAAATGAAGTCTATGTCAATGAGACTAATTTAATAATTCTGATGAGGGATCTTTTGAAAGCAGGATAACTGATTTTCAATAAAATTATATACAACTCTAGACACTTCTTCAGTAAAAAATATTTCTTTGTTCCTTAAGAAAAAGAGGAAGCAACTTCAGTACGGAAGAAAAGGACTAGGTCATCTTTTCTTTTAACTCCTTACATTTTCCTGGATGCTACTTAGTCTGTCGTGTCTTGTATTAATTTGTAAGAGCAGTCAGAAGCATTAATTTAAAAGCTTCTATCCAATTACTAGTAGCAGTTTGATTTTTTTTTCCCACTCATAGCATAATTCTCTGGCATTTAGAGCAACAGCACTTGAATTATGATTAAAAAACATTTAGGAGTCTGATTTATTTTATATATTTGTATATCCAACCTTACTCCGTAAACAATTATTCTCTTTTGGGGTAAGTCTAGCTCTGATAAAGACTCTACGCAGTGGTTTCTTGTTTATTTGCAGGGCAATACCAAGTTTTCTAACCTGCACCCTGCAACATAAACTTCATTACTGACCCGAAGGGTCACCTACCCAGCAAGAGTGTACTCCACACTTTCTGCAGAGGCTTCTTTGCTGTGACAGCCTAGATCTGCTATAAGTAACCAACATGCTAAACACTTTACTAAGGTCATCAGACTACCATTAGACATCGGATACTTGAGCTACTGCTTATTTATGATGGGTTTGAACTGGTGGCCTTAAGGCAAACCTACTGTCAAGTGCTCTGAGGTATCTGTTGTTTTGTTTTGCTTTGTTTTCTACTTGCTTTCTTACTTTAGTGACAGCTCATGAATAAAAGCAGAAATGGAAAAAGCAGAAAAGATGTGCCTGGAACTGAAGAAAGACAGAAGGCACTCGAAGGTATTTTTTCTTCCCAGCAAGTCAGAAGAAGCTAGGAGAAACTAAATGCTCTGAGCAATCTAGTTTGTAAATGATTGATACTTTCTCCAGCATCCTCCCAGAAAGATAGCCAAAGAAGGTGATTTAAAATAACTTTGTTCTTTCTCAAGGGAAATCAAAATCTTTTTCATAAAAATAGTTCCCTTCTTCCTTCGATGTTCTGTTATGAGCAAATATCTAACTGGCATAAGCTCACATTTCTAGTGAAATGAAAAGAATTGGATGGTAAAAACAAGCTGGAAATATATATATATATAAATGTTTATTTATTTATTTATTTCCTGTAGGCATGAGCATCACAAATAGTACACTATTGCTTATGATATTTAATGCAATTCTGGGACAGAGTTTCTTGTGTTCATCTCAGCATGCCTCAGGGAGCCATGAGCTGGATGCCATTAGCTAGTAGAGACTTCCCTGGGTGCACAAAGGGATGGCTGCAGGGACTGCTCCTGCCTGTTCAGCCTGTTCTTTGCCAAAAATGCTGCTTCCTTAGCAGCTCCTGGAGTTGCTCCCCAGCACTTCTCACTAATGTTGGGGCTGCGAGCAGCTCTGGGAACTGTGGTTGGAGCTGTCTGATGCCCCTGTTGCACCAGCTTCTGGAGCCACAGCATATATGGGACCCTGCTCCACTGTTTTGCGAGGACAGTTGCCTTCATCCATCTAAGAGCTCTCTGAAGGTTTTGTGAGATTAGCAACAAAGATTATTACAAGAGGCAGGGTATTGGACCATTACCCTCGGTTACAATCCTGAGGCTTCATTTTACGTCTGCAGCACTAAGAGATGGGAAAACATTGCCTTGCAGGAGCACCACTTAAACTCTTTAGTAACTTTAGTGACCTTAGTAACCAAGGACTATGCAGACTCTTTAGCTGCAGCATTACTGAGGGTATTCATGTGTTTTCCATTTTACAGAAGGAGAAAAAAAAAAGAAAAAAAGAAAAGAAAAAAGAAAAAGAGAGAGAGAGAGAGAGAGAATTAAACTCTCTTCTCTGTACATAAATGTCCTGTATGTAAATTCAACTGTCTTTTCTGTACAGAAATGTGAATCTCTGTACATATGTGAAGAGATAAAAGAAATTGTCAGCTTAGACATGGGTACTTGAAAGTCTTTCTGTGGAGGTCCATGTTGACAGAAGTGGGGAAAAAAGACGTCAGTAAAGCAAGATGAAACACCCAACAAATAATTTTTCTGACTGGAATATATACATAATCCCCTCCAAAAGAAGTTAATTTCTCGTGATTTCACAAGGATAAAGAAGTGATGAAACAGAATAAATTTCTCATTTGTGATTCCTCTCCATTAGATCTACTGTCAGCATCATTAACAGCCCAAATTGCAGATGTTGATGTTTCTGTATTTCCTTCCATCTTGGTGGAGCTTATGGGTGAAATCTTGACACCACTGACCCTTGGGGCCCTGACGTCCTGCTCAACAGCTCCAGTCCTTTTCAGGGTAGACAACAGATTATGTCAGTAAGTCCTTTGTATGAATTTGTTCCTAGAATAGTTTTATTTATCACTGTCAGCCAAAACTACAGCGTATGCATTGAAGAACCGAGTTTGTATAGACTTTAGTGGTAGGAGTTGGAGCTATTTGGCACTTCCACATTTTTTTTTTCCTATTTTTGGTAGTAAGACATCACAGTAGCATGCCTGGTTTCCCTTAAAATTTAGATCTATTGGCAAGCGACACATTCACCTCTTGCCTTCTAAAGTTTCACTCAGTGACTTATAGTATGTTAATTTTTAACTATCCTGCTGAGCAGAAACATTCATAATAAATATGATACAGAATAAATGTGTTACAATTTATTTTTACTGTAGTGTTAAATTATGTTTTTATAGCTTTGGTTTCTCCTGTGTCATGAAGAAAAAGTAAATTTACAAGGAAGGTACTTAAGACTGCAAAATGTTCTCTATAGTGCAGAGGTTTCCTCTTGCCTGGATACTCTTTTGTTTAATTACAATTCCAACTCCGTTTAAACATAGGGATGATTCACATATCTACTTTGCTATTTCTTCTGCAGGATGGCTTTCTATTCCAGTGAAATACAGCTTGGGTTTCATTACATTGCAAAGAATACACCGTTTAAAATAAAGTACTATTCCAATAAAAACAACACATATTTTCTTGTTCAAAGTTTCTGTCTTAAAAACAACTGGTGGGGAATTTTATTCCATGCCATACTCAGGTGAGCTGGATCAGAAGGCTATCTATTTTATATTCAGCTGATATTGCTCTCTTTTCATTAGACTGAGATACTATGACATGTTATTGTAAATCTATGTTTGCTCATCTTGAACAAGAAAAATGAGAGTCTGAAAGTATTGTTGTTAAGTAATTTGAAACCAACTAACAATTTTCTTGCTCAACCGGAACTCACGCTTCCCATTTCAAAAAGTGTCATTTATTGATTTATTTTTAAAGGACGAGTATCAGCAGGAAAGTTTGTTTAATCTGAAAGTGTTTTGAAAGTTGAAGGAAGCTGTATGCTTCTGGGGTTGCCCACAGGGAGGACATTTGGGAAGAAATGTTGTTTACAACTCTTATAAGAGTTTTTTTTTTTTTTTTAACCTAAGAAAGCAAGATTTGTGATTGCTGTGTGCATGGCCACATGAGCACACACATCTTGTTACATTAAGGATGAATGTCAACTTCAGACCCAATGCTCGAGTGCCACCATATTCAACAGCAGGGTACAGATCCCAAAATATTGACTTTCTGTAAGCCTCGGGAAAGTCAGTGACAGCTAGAAGTGAGAATTTCATGAATGAAAGGCAGACTGTGACCTCAGCCCTTATTAGATGCCAGAAAATCCAGAGAACTTGCGCAGCCCTAACAGCAGAAGCGGCTTCATTAGGTGCTTGTACTCTTTGTGTCACAAGATGATAAAACTGCTCCACAAATTATTTATGTTGAAATTGGCACTTTAGGTCACCATAAGAACTGCTGCATACTGGGAGTTTTTTACAGAAGTGTTGCACTGCACAGGGAGGTTGCTGAGTTCTTGAAAATATGGCTTTCAGCAATCTTAACATTCTGGTGCACAAACAACTGACAAATCAAATGCAAATCTTTGTAGGTTTTTACCATAAACTGATGTGCCTCTCTAGAAGCTGCTATAAAGTCCAGCAATGTCCACTATTCAGTCATCTGAGTAAGATGCTGATACATTAAAGTTATTACTGTCCTCTGCAAGCTGGAGAGTTAAACTGCATCTAGCTTGGAAATTGCACAGAAGGGCAGAATTAGTTCTATATGTGTGTTTAATGTATGTCATACAGAGAAACATAGGCTTGTTATCCACTCTCAGCTGACAGGAGAATCACAGTGTAGGAGATTTTAAATGAGTTGCACACTTTCTACAGGGGAAAATACACCTGTCACTAGATTTACTAAGCAGAATGGAGGGAGGTAAACCAGTGAATAACATGAATAACTCTTTTCAATGCCTCATTATCCTAAAGCTTCTTCTCACTGCAAGAAAATGGCTAGAACCACTCCTTCATGTGCCTGACATTACAGAGTTACTGTGACAGGTACAAACTGAATAAAGGTTTTGGTCAGCATTTTTTATTCAGACAAAATCCCCCAAACAGTGCATCTTGTGCTCAGCAGAGGGCTAATATGTTCACAATAAGATGTGCTTTTTCATTCTGCTGGATTAAGACCAGTCAATCAGAGAAAACTATTGAATTATATTTGGCTAAAATAAGCCTGAGAGAAAACACTTCAATATATCAGATCCTCAAAGGGATACCTTTCTCATTTACAGTAAGTTATAACACATTGGTAGAACTGACCTAACTGTAAGATAGATATTTTAGTCAGTCTTGGGATTCTTCACTAAGTAATATTAAAATTCTTGAGGATGGGAAATGGAGAGGAAAAATGTTGCACTGGTTTATAGACTGGTGGTGGAAATGAGTGAACAGATGTTTTTGACCTATCATCTCTGTGAGTTTATGGTCATTATACTTCTGTAGCTGTAGCTCTGTTATAGAAAAATAGTCTGATCTGAAAATGATAAAAACAAAAGAGATCACATCCCCTGAGTCCTGTACTTACTCTATTCACTAACTGTATAACTGTATAATACATGATATTTGATGTATTTTTGTATATTCTCTAAGAACTCTCAGTATAACCAGAAAAAAAAATTGAGTTAAAAAAAAAAAAAAGGAAAGAAAAGAAAAGAAAAGCAGACATCAGAAAGGATATGATTTAGAGGAAAATGTTGTCTATGGTGTTGTCTATGGACTAGTAGCAGACAGAACTGGAGGCATTTTACATGCAGTTGAAAGACTGTCTTATGTCACATATCTGCTGTCATACCTATCAAAGAGCAGGTATGCTCCTTTCTGGCATAAAAGTCATTGTTTCCTGAAATGGGAGCAAGATCAGAGACACTGAATTGACAAATAAATAAACACGAAGAAAAGTAGAAACACAGCACTGTCAACCATTTTGTTCCCAACAGTAACTACTACAAGAAGTGATGCTCTTCCAACTCCAGATACATTTTCTTTAAAATATCGACATAAGCACTGTAGTGATGGGAAAGCCTTTTAAAAATGATGATATTTAAAATAATCAACTGACATGTTGATGAGCAGGTAGAAATCAGATCTCCTAGTGACATTTAAAGCAATTAAGAGGAATGACGTATTAGTTCTGACCAAAAGCTTGCATAAATGCAAACCATGTAGAGAATAATTAAATTGTACTTTTGAAAGGCTAATGCAGCAATTTACCTTGTCTGAAAATTTTAATTTAGATAATTGTAGAGAAATTTGCAAGCCACCAAAGCCATTTATCCACAGCATTTGCTACATGTATTTTATATGAGGCATACTGTGTGCCTGCAATAGTTACCCTAGTGTGTAGAATATGTCCAACTAGCATAAAGTAGAAAAGAGATTTAAAATGTTATTGTGTGGGTATTACTTATTCCCTTATGTTGTAATCAGATTGTTCATTTTCTCTGCTGCTTAAAATGAGACTGCAATGTTAATATAATTTGACTAACTGCAAAGGTGATGACTGCAGAAGGAGAATTTTTGAGGCTTTGGACATTAGTTCCCTCTTCAGGTCAAAGCAGTAACTGTGGTATGGTCATTGCTCTTAACAATATCTTGAATTCTACAGGGATGAGGAACTTTCCCACCACAATGGGACTCAGTGATTAAATTTTTTGTTGTTCTTCTTCTTCTCCCCCGAAAGGAAATTCTGAGAGAAAAAAAAAAAAAGGCACTTTAATCTCTTACATTATTAATATATTCAAACTAGAGACCACACCTTAAAAAAAGTTATATTCAGTATGAAACAACAGTCCTGAAGTAAAAAAAAGCTTTGCAGTGCTTCTAATACCAGTAGCTACCAGAGATTAGCCAGTATTACTGTAGTATAATGTACAAATACCTGAGGTAGCTTTTCATTTACAACCTGGTACACATCCTGATGTTTTTCTTGATATTACAACATATATCCTACTATGACCTGACTTAGCTTTCTAGGGAGCAAGGTGGCAGAGGTCCTGCCTTGGAGGTTATTATCATACCATAAGCAAGTGGGCATGTATCTATTTTTAAATTTTTAATTGGATCTGCAAAGTGTCAAAGTTTCCTTTAGAGCTCTAGTGCTTTGTTGTAACTCGGAGTATGTATCTTCATGCTAGCTGGATTTGTGACTTGAAAGTCACAGGCATTCCCATTTCAGCTTTAACACTTGTCCCTGCAGTAAAGAAAGGAATACTCCCATTAAAGTCTATGCCAGTGTGTTAGGCTTCTTTTCATTTCTGGTGCAGGTCTCTCTCTCCTGTTCTTTGCTAAGCTACTGTAATAAATGAAACAAAAATGTTTCCCTAAGCCAACCCTTAAGACCATGAATCAGATTTTATGGTTTTTATTTTTTTATTTTTTTTTCCCAGGCTGGTATGGACATGCAATAATAAGATGATCCCAGTGCAAAGGCAAGCATCTGAGAGGACTGCGGGATAGAGCTGGTGAAATACTGCAGCAGTAACTTTAGCAGCTGATCCTGGAATTATATTCAGGGTGAAAAAAGGAAAATGGGATACTGCTGGGACTTGTGATTGTGCCCTGCAATCTACAGTAGCCATTCTGGTCCCTGAGGCAGGCCAAGAACAAAACTATTTGGAAGATAGAGCTGATGAATCATGTTAGCATCGTTGATCAGCTGTATCGGAAAGGAAGTTGTGGGGAGCAGGGGGTCAGCCTCTTCTAGCAGGTAACTAGTGATAGGACTAGAGGGAATGACCTCAAGTTGTGCCAGGGGAGGTTCAGGTTGAAAATAAGGAGACATTTCTTCTCAGAAAGAATGGTCAGGCATTGGGACGGGTTACCCAGGGAGGTGGTGGAGTCACCATCCCTGGGGGTGTTTAAGGAAAGGTTGGACGTGGTGCTTAGGGACATGGTTTACTGGGTGATATTGGTGTTAAGGGTATGGTTGGACCAAGTGATCCTGAAGGTCTTTTCCAACCTTAATGATTTTATGAATCTATTTTATTTTATTTTTCTCCATTTAATGTATACCTCTGAATAGCTGAGAAGATCCTGAGGCTGTTATTTAGATGGGGAGAGAAATCTTCAGACAGGCATTTTCCCACTTACCACACTTCTCCTATATGTGTCTCTATGGCAGGAGGTGAAAAAATGCCAGTAACATGAATATTAACAGTAGATTAATAATACCTGTTAGTAATTGCTAACATGGCATATCTTTTGAAGGACCTTCTGAAGGATCTTGCAGGATCTCCTGCCTTCCCCTTCTCCTGACATGGTGGAACTGGTAGGGGTAGAGCATCCTCAGCACATGAAACACCAACACGTACTCCAGATTCAGGCACTTGATTGCAACTTAGATGAAATGATGCACTCTATGGGCTAGCTGCAGGCATCTCCTCTCACCCCAAAGACAAGGACTACAGACCAATATAAAAGTACCCCCAGAGGTACTAGAGTGAAAGCAAAGAATATTTATAGAGAAGAACACAAAAGGTGGATAGTTTCAGTTACCAGACTTGTGTTTTCCGTGTAAAACTTTTTGTCTGTGGCTTTTTCATACCTGTAAAAATAGCGACAGATTTTTCATTTGAAGCAATTGACTTTGTTACATTTATCCTGATAGAAAAAAAAAAAAAAGAAAAAAAAAAAGTAAATATATCTCTCTTCTTTTAAATATCAAACAGTTTCAGAAAATGGAAGGACACTCATTTCAACCTGTACAATTGATGTTACTCAGCAGGTGGCATTAAGCCCTTTCAGTACTCCTCAGTTTTTGTAAATTTGCAAAAATGTGCATAACAATGTTTCCTTTCAGCATAATAATCTTATGGAAGGTTTAATTGGTTCTCCAGATACCTCTGTTATTTTCACAGCCTTTCAGTTATTCATGCAAACGTGATCTGTACATTACTTTCAAAGCTCTATTGAAATTAAGCGAAATGAGAATTCAGCAATTCACTATTTCGTGCCCATTTAAAAGATATTTTTACGGTCTTAATAGAAAGTGAAGTGTCTGGGGAAATGTACAGCTGTTATACGGTATTACTCAGATGTTTGGGAAGCAAGAAGAGTGCTTTGGATCATTCACTATAATGTTTTTAAAGTTCTCTAATTAGTGATTTCTGAACAGCAATCTTAACTAAATGTGAACTCTGCAAGTCAGAGATAGACTAACAGACAAACTATTAATTCTAACAGTTCCTTTTTGGAAAATAAAAGGATTTGCAATTTGTACTTCAGAGATTTTTCCTGATTCTTTCTTTCTTTTTTTATTGTTATGTTGAAATAAAAGTGGGAACCCCAGTGAGGATGACAGTTAATAGTTAACTCCATGACTGCCTCCTAGAATTCAACTTCTTGTCTCTCTATAACAAAGAAAAAAAATGAGTGACTTCATGAGTAAATCTAAAATATTATAGAATACTCAAAATGGCTTAATAGAGCTATGTTGTACTTGAGAGATGTGCTGCATTTCTTTGAAGGTGCAACTGAACGTGTGGACAAGGTCTCCTGGCTGGTTTCATCAACAAAATAAGTAACTTATCTATAGACTTCTGGAGGATGGAGACAAATTCTCCAGGAAAGCACTGCTGCATGTCTGCCTTATGTGCCTGCTTCTCCCTTGGCCTCCGCTGTTGGGTTCTGCTGAAGACAGGCCACCTCTCCAGATGAACTGATCAAATATGGCACTGCTGTCCTATCTTCCCATCTAACTCAGTCCCTTCCACAAATCTCTTCAGGAAACAGCTGCCAGTAATAGCAGATAAAAGCCCTGACATGGGTTATTATCAGTGGGTTAAAAAGTAAGAAAGAAGGACTGATTTACAAGGCCAGATTTCTGAATGGAGAAAGGTCATCAACAGAGTCCCTCAGGCATCTGTACTGAGTGTTGTTTAGGTGGTTGCTAGTGATTTGGAGGACAGACTGGCCAGTGATGTGATGGAGTTTGCTGGTGATATTAAATTATTCAGGAAAAAAAAAAAGTTGCAGAAGGAACAGTAACTTAACAGATAATAAAACAGTAGATGAAATTCAACATTGATGAATATTACGTGAAGCATACTAAGAAAAAAGTCCTGACTTCAATATTGAACTCTAAAATATTTATACTTGAGAAGCTATAACATATACCTTTATCAAAACTTCATATAATTTCTTCATTAAAGTAAAAATCAAATCATGTTAGGAATTTTTAGGAAATGAACAGAGAGTGAGAAAAAAAAACACAGAAAATGTAATTATGGCACTGTATACATATAGAATGTTCTTGTATCTTGAATATTATTTGCTTTTCTGATACCCCACATCAAAAAAAAAAGAAAAAAAAAAAGGAAGCTAGAAAAGGAACACAGAATGGCAGGAAAGATCACTGAAGTCACAGAATGGCATTTCAAGCTTAGGAAATGGGATGAGCTAGAGATCTTTAAATCTTGAGTGGAATAGAGAAAATGAATATGGAAAGATTATTATCAATTCTCTCTCCTGATACAAGAACTATAAATATCAACAGAAATATTGTGGACATTGTGTGGGTTAAAATGGTATTGGACAATATACCTGAAGAATAAAACAGTAAAGGCATCTGAAAACAAGAGACCATACTCTTGCTCAGAAAGTCTATGAGACAGAAATCACTGGAGGCTGGAAAGATTTCTTGCTTGACCTGCTATTTTATCCCAACCTAAACATTTACTGTCAGCAACAGCATAGAGCTCTGGACTGAACTTTCGTTTGAACTAGTATAGCCATTCTTATGACTCAAGACATAATAAATATTAAGAGAAGTGTGACGCTGCTTCCTACAGATTTGGGACACTACCATCAGAAATCTGGAAAAGCAGATCATTCAAGAGCGGTTGATACAACTGCAGACAAATTCTTGCCAAATAAAGCCATGCAGAGCTGGCCAGAAAAGCCATCACAGTCTTTTCCTGGGTGGACTCATCAGTGCTGAGCAGCAAAGATGTGCTTTATGCAGGAAAAAAACAGAAGCCACCTGAGATCTCAAGGGTTTCCACCTGCAATATGAGAACTCATGTTTTTTACACACAGTAATTGCAGACTTTTGCTATCTCTGTAGTTTAAAGCCCTGAAGAAAGGTCCCTTCATGGTTTGTGGGGGATACTCCCACAGACCTCTGGCATGTTACTCAGCTGTGATCCTTTTGCTTTTATCTTTTTAATTGCCATCTCCACAGTTAATTGTATTTATTTAGTTTTCAAAATTATTTCTGTAGCTTCTTTCTATCATGTCAAAAATAAAAGTTTATCATGTTTAGATATGCATGTTTAGTATTAACCAGGCATTAGTGCTAGCATCGATGTCATTTGGTGATTCCTAGTATTTATATCCTAATGCCAAACAAACAATTAATTGCCAGACAACAGAACTCAAGAAATGGGGCAGCTTGATTAATAGTTAAAAACATCATTGGAACCCTGAAGAGATGGCACATAATATTTATAGATTTAGCACTGTGAAGTAATTTAGATAACTGATAGCTAGGAAAAGAGAACCTGTTTACAAAGCACATATTATAAATTAATGATTGATCTTACCTGACATAAGCACCTAAAAATATTTTATGTTGGCCCATAAAGGGCCAAGCAAAACAACGGTGCTGTTAAAACTTGATGGAATAAAACATGTTCTTCCTGTCTTCCTGTTTATTTTCTTCTATTGTTTTGCTTGCAAGTGGAGGAATAATGAGTTCTTCCAGGTTTTTATCCATTCTCTAAGTTTTGTCAGTGGTATGTGCTAAAGTTTATGGGCCTTGTCTTGCTGTCATTTTTATGCAACAATTAATTGTTGGTATGTAATACAAGCTCTGAGAAGAGCTGGCATCCTTAATATGTCAAGGAGAAGGACATAATTCACAGCTATGTTTTGTACTATCACTGATTTCTGATAATTACAGTAGCTGGCAATTAATATAATTGACTTAATTTCTTTCACAGAAAAAGATATCTCTTTAAGATCCGTGGGCTTAATCCAGCCCACGACACAACTTCTTCCAGTGATATTATGGAGCGGTTACCCTGTAGATGACAACCCACTTTAGATAATTTGCCGCTCTCATTGAGCAGCAAAGACTACAACTCTGGTGGTTTGGATTTGCAGCTTCCCTTTTATGTAACAATGTCTCCGTGTGTTCATACCAACCCTCTTTAACTCTTTGGCAACTTTTTTCTCCCTTTTCTTCTATAACCCCCCAGTTACCTGCAATTCCTGCGGGTGATTGACCCAACCCCAAAACATACCACTTCCTGAGGCTTTCTATGCCATAGACAACAGCCCAGTATACATCAAGGAGAACTTGCTACGGTACATTTCCTTCAGGAAGGAAGACCCAGCTGCTTGTAAAAGCTTAATCAATCACCTATCAGGTGTTGGCAGGATGTGAAAAAGAGAGCTCCAGCTGAACTGTCTTCTCCAGCTGAGGTTCAAGAGCCTTTGCTTTTAATGGAGGAGAGGAGAGGACCGTATTACCTGTCTATACAGGTGAAATCACAAGGAGCTTCCAAGACCTCAGAAAAGAAGGTCTTGTGAATTTTCTAAAATGTGAAATCTTGTGTGCTGGTATCCTCAAATGAAGTAGGCTGCAAACTCTCTGCATAAATCTGTGCACTTTTACCATCTGCTTTCTACAAAGGTAAATGCTGGAAGGTAAAAGGAAGGCAACAAGAAGGGCTGCTGACCTTGAAGGTGGGGTAGACCTTCATTTAAGAACCTGGTTTAGAAAAACTTAGAAAAGTGATTTGGATTTGTTGTCCCAAGCTGGGAAAAAACAAGGAAATCTTGAAGAAAACAGGAAGGCCTGTATAGTCTTTAGCTGAGAAAATAAAGAAACCTTAAAGAAAACAGAGAGGCTAGTAACCTTCAGCTTGCTTCTGCTTCCTTCTTGAAGGAAGATAAGGCATGAAATAAATAAATAAATAAAAAAGGAGAAAAACACCTGCAGGAGGAATCCAGACTGGCCTATGGTAACGTTTTGCTCATTAAGGGCCATTAACATGCTAAAATCAGACCCATTAAAATGCTATTGTATGCTAATGTGGATTTGGCGTCCCATTCCTTGTGTTGTGTTCTCTCGCCTTGGATGCTTGGATGCATCCTCAAAAATAGGTTTAAATTTTGTGGTGATTATTTGACAAAGGATAAAATGAAGCAATATTGTGATCAGGAGTGGACTCAGTACAACTTACATGATGGAGAATGATGGCCGGAAAACAGATCCTTTAAGTATGATACCATATTGCAATTAATGTTATTTTTCTGGTGGGAAGGAAAATGGGATGAAGTGATGTATGTTAGTGCTTTCATGTCGTTGTATCAGGACCTGAGTAGTCAGATGGAGCGTGGGAAGATCATGTTATGTTATGTGTTGAGAAGAAAGGGAATGATAAACCCCCTAAAATCTACCCAGATCAAGAACAAGAAGAAGTTCAGTTTTTGATACCCTTAGCACTACTGCTGTATAGACTAGAGGCTTCCCCTATCTCTGGGACTCCTGTGGGGAGGTCAGAGACTTCCTCTGAGAGTTGGATTTCCGAGGTGTTTACTAGAACATCAGAAGTCTTCCCAAAAGCTTAGATTGCAGGTGTTTCTGCAGAGATTTCTGCAGGTACAGAGATTTCTCCTGAACCTTGGGCTGTGAGTGTCTGTGGGCATTTCTGCAGGCGTTTCTGTTGGGATATCAGCAATCATCCTTAGGGTTTGGGCTGCAAATGCTTCTGCAGGGACATCAAAGACATCTCCTAGGGCCCAGGATGATTCTAATTTTAGCCCAATAGCACTTTGCAACTGACAAAGGGCAGGGCCAGTTATTCAGGCTCCATTAAGACAGGCAGTGGGTCCAGAAGGAGAACCTGTTTTTGTTCACGTTCCGTTTACAACAGCAGATCTGTTAAACTGGAAACACTATGTTGGACCTTATAGGGAGAACTCAGCAGAAATGCATCAGTTGTTAGAAACTATTGTGAATTTCCCCCTTCGTTCAGGCGTGAACCTAAGGACAACATATTGACTTTATATTCTAGTGAAATATTCGCTGTTTGCGAAATCCTTATGTGCAGCCTGGGCTCTAGCAAAACAACCTTCCTCTCCATGTATATGTTTGTACTTTGTATACTGGGAGCCAGTCCTTCAGAACACGGCCCTAATACTGCTGTGACATATTATTGAGCATCTGGCAACTGTTCTGCTAAGTGTATATCTGAAAATGTTTAGACTGGGATGAAGAGCTCTGGTCGCAGTGAATAATACTGATTCAAGGCTTATGTACAGATTCATATGTTTTTAAATCTATATAAAAATGACAACAAATTTAGGTAGATGCAGTGTTACCTGTAGTTGCATGGGCAACTTAATCAATATTACCTGTTGTAAAAACACTATGGTTCCAAGTCACTTTGGAAAAGGGTCTATGTGAATGGAGGGTTGGCAACATATTTAATTATTTCTTCTCCTGTCTTTGGGGCAAATTGTTAATCTTTTCTCTTGCTGACAGAGACTTGTGAACCCCTGCCTGAGCTATGGCTTGCGCTGTGGCTGCATGGCTCCATAGAGCAATGCAGCTCAGGGCTGGTTGAAAAGCATACTTAAGGAGACGATTTAATGAAAAAGCCACTAGCCTGTATTAAGCTGCTGGCAGCTGTAATGGCACTGCTATCTGTCACTGCTTTATGTAGTTGAAAGCAAGCTGGAACATCTCTGTACGTGCTGCTGCAGCTACCTTGCCAGTGCAGGGCACAGTGAAAAAATGCCTTTGGAATATGTTGAGTTGGTGAACAACCATCAAGAGAAAAAAGGAAACAAACAAACAAAAAAAATGGACACAATGCAAAAATGTTTTCGTTTATAAACACATTCAGTGATCTTCACCTGTAAACACTTATGCCTGCCACACTGACTTGCTAAGGAAAATTCATTGTGGCACAGGCCAGGCAAAGGCACCTAAGCTAAAAACAATTCCTGGCTTGCCATCATGTTCTTAGTCACGTGCAGCTGAACATAGCGGCAAACAGACTTTTAAGTTTGTCATGCAGGCAATATGAATGACAATATATATCCTTTACAATTTCTGTGCTGTATCCAGGGTGGTGCTTATTTGCCAAGCTCACAGAACCTGTGACAAAATAAAAATAGAGCAAAAAAATGTGGTTGGAAAATGTCTGGAGGCATTTGAGGGAGACAAATGTGTAGGAGATGGGAGACAATATTTGGACCATAACTGATGCTTGTAGTTGTAGTGAGCTCACGATCACCTTTTGGATAAGAGATGAGAAAGTTGTATTCCTCGGTTGTCTGTCTCCTTACTACTTTATCTCTCTTAGTTGTTTGTGACCCTAACACTGGAAGACATGAGAGTGAAAGCCAGTAACTGTGAAATAAAAATGTCTGTTAACTTTGAGTGTATAAGGATCCTTTTCTAGTCCTTCCTATGTGTACTAGATTTGTGTTTGCTCTACTTGCCTGAAAGTACTTTCCCGCATAATTTCATGTTCTCCCTTTAAACAGTAGCAGGAGTCTTGTCAAGTGTCTTCTTAGGGTATCTACTGATTTTGCTTTGTGTCCATGATTTTATCTGTTGCTTCCCATAAGTATATTAGCTGCAGACTTTTTTTTTTTAATATGGATGTAAAAGAATCTGCAAAACCAGCATCAGCAGGTCATATATATAACACAGTCACAGATGTTACAACATTACCATAGGTCTCATTTACCTGGAGAAAATTATTTTAATGGGGTTATACTGTTACAGTGACACTAGAATGTTAATAAATATTCCCATATAGACACTATTTTTCCCAGAATCAAAGAGCTTTCTTTTTCAGCTTTCTTTCAATTTGCTGAGAATTGGCTTAAGTAGAATCACAGAAAAAGCCTTAGAGATGCATCTGATGGGAAATTTTACCAGCATAGCTAATACTGGGAAACTTCAATAGGGGATAAGCTTTTTTCTCCTTCCTCCCTTCCTTCCTTCCCTGTTTTCCACATTTTAAGTGGAGATAACACTGTGATATGCATAATGTGAGGGCATGGCCACTTGATTTTGGGAGATGTGATGCCAGGAAGCAGCAAGCCCTTACTGGCAAAGGGAGATGAAGGTGCTAGCTGGAATGTCACCCTTCCTGTCAAGGAGGGACACCATCCTGCAGCAGCCAAGTGAAATGAGCAGGCAGGTCTGGTGGCAGTGACCAGTGGCAGCCACAGCCCAGTGATCATTAAGGAAGTCAACAATGATGAGGCAGGACAGAGGCTGAGCTCGGGCATAAAATCTGAGGGTCAGGACCAGCAAGTCGATGGCTGAACACAAGTATACCTACTACATGACTAATGTAAGGCTGAGGACAAATGTCTGACCTTAACAGCTGGCTGGAGAGGATGTTTTCCATTACAGTTTTCCTAGAAACACATCAAAATTTACTCTGATCATAGTGGCAAGATAAGCATTGGAAATCTTTCCATAATGATGGAATACGTATGCAGGATATATATTTCTCCTTGTGGGAAATACCGACAAACTATAGTGGAAACGTAAAGTATTTTCTCTTTGGGCCTTTTCCCAAAATAGCTCACCCTTAAAGTGCATCCTGTATTTTTATTATTATATATTTTTTTCTTATTCTCATCTCCTGGCTGGAGTCAAATATTCTTCAGCTAAGTTTGTTACTGGGGATGGGGTGGGGTAGGGTGGGGTGGGGTTGGGGGTGGGAGGGATGTGTGTGAACTCATACCAGGCAGCACAGAGTGAAGGAGGGGAAAATGTGAGCTAGGGATTATTTTAGCTAGCAGTGAATCACAAGTTCCTGCTGCTTGAAGCTACCCTGATGATGCAGAACAGTTGTGAATCCAACTTTCTGCCCATCTGGCATAATGCAACAAAACAAAGACAGCAGACAGCACAAATGAGTCTGACCCCAAAAGCTAAAATTATCTAATGTTAGCTTATTCCTAACAGCTTGAGAAAGCCTTGCAGTAGTACTCTCTCTGGGTTTCTTTCTCTGCATGTGTCTGAATGCCTCCATGCAAGAAACCAAGCAGTTTCTCATAGAAATGTTTAACTGAAGACCACATACCAGCAATATTTCATATTTGGGAAGTGTTAACGTCATGATTATTTTGAAATCTTACACTGATTATCATGGTTGTAGGAGGAAAGGGATTACGGAGTTCAGACTTGAAAATCCATTTCATTTCATAAATCTACAAAAAAAATCTTAGTTACGGTAATATGGAGGTGTGTGGGGGGTATTTTAGTTCGTGTTTCTGTTTCCCACAACGAGAAACTAGTTTAATTGGCAGTCAATTAAATGTATTTTCCCCAAATCAAGTCTGTTTTGCCTGTTACAATAACTGGTAAGTGATCTCCCCATCTTTTATCTTAACCCGTCTTAACCCATGAGCTTTCACATCTTATTTTTTCCTTCAGTCCGGTTAAGGTGCATGATTGAGGGTGACTGGATGGATATCTGGCAGCTGGCCAAGGTCTATCCCCTGCGAGTTTTTAAGGATTATTTGCATTGGATGTACAATTAATACTTCCCTTAACAGTTTGTACCCAGAAATATATGTAAGAATTTTCTGATTTTTTTAAACAAACAAACAAACAAAAAACATGTTTGCCCTGGATGGAAATTACTTTTATATATTTGTCTCATTAGTATCAACAGTGCTATGTAGAAATTTTACTAGAATTCATAGGCACGTGACGAAAACAATTTTGGAAGAATAGATGTGCATAAGAGGCTTACCATATTGCATTGTTCAGTGGCTATGGATCTGATTGTCTTGCTAACAGCAGTTTTCCTCCACTGAAGTGGTGCCAGACCTGTTACAGAAGATACTTGTCATGTAAATGTAGATGAAGGTGAAGAGAACAGGAGCGTTACCAATTTCTCTTCTAAAAAAAAAAAAAAAGAATTTGTCAAGTGGAAAATTACATTGTTAAAAGGATGTCTTCTGAGGTCTTTAAGAATGCATTGTGAGATCAAAACACAAGCAGGTATTTGTATGGGTTAGTCAGGGGTAGTCAGTGTCAAATAATATAAAATCCCCTTCCTTTGACACTTTGGTCTCCTTTAGAAGCACAAGTATTTAAAACACCGCTTCTACAGAACTTTTCTTCTTCTTTTTAGTATTATTATTATTAATTATTATTATTATTATATATATTTTCTGAGCAGATGTGCAAAACTTGCATGAGACAGAGGTGCCCTTACTTCTAAGGGTGAAAAAGCACTAACTCCTGAAAAAGCACCTGAGCCTGGCAGATCATCTGAACTGGCAGCATGGAATAGCAGACGCCTCTGATTACTTCTCTTACAAGTACATGTGCAAAGAAGGCAGCAGTTGTTGTTGATATGTACTAGATGTTGCTATTATTTAGTGTACTGCAGAGAAGATCTGTAGGTCAGAAAGGAGGAGGGGAAGGAAAGGTGAGAAATATTTTCAATTTCCCGTCTTGATCTTTATTCCTTATTGTAAGTATTTACTGTACTTCCTCAGAGAAGAGCAAGATGGTTCTGGAAATTCCACCCTGCAGTGACAAGTTTTGTTAAAAACCTGCACAACTACTTTAATAATAGGTTAAGGACTTTGAAATGGCTGCATAACAAAGTGTCTGCTAAGTGGAAATGTTCACCTTTTCTCCCCAGATATTCCTGTCACTGTGCCATGACCCATTTATAACCACTCTCATGACCAGTTTGCAAAGGATCTTGAGCTCAAGAGCCTTTGAGTCTTTTGTTCTTTTCTTGACATGGTGAGTTATACCTGGGCTGGAGTCTGAGTTGTGTCCCCTGAAGTTACCTTGAAGAACTGTGCCAGAAGAAACAACGTCACTTGACTAGACTTTTTACTTTTGTTATCTTGGCTTGTTTGCTTTTTTATCTCATGTGCCAAACACTTTGGTGGGCTGAGAACTTTTGTAATCTAAATACAATGAAGCGACATAATTGGGTGTTTATTCATGGCTCCCTACACTCCTTTTTCTATCATGGCATTTACTGCAGGGAAACAAGCAGCATGCTTGTTGTTCTTATGCTTCCTGATTAAAAAAATGTCCTATAGAAAAGTATAACATTAAAAGATGAAGTTTCAACTCATAATTATAGCTCTTAATTGCACTTCTTTTCATGACTTTCAGAGGTGTTTTTTATTTGTTTGTTGTTTTTTGTTCTCAGCATGATTATGTACATGCTTATCTGCAACTGACAGGCTGTTAATTTAAAAATACTTCATGGTGTAATTGTCTAATGCTGCAGTATGGTACAGCACAGCTATGCAGAACATTGATTAAGGTTCACTATAGATTAAATAAACATGCTTCCTAACACATTCTGAAGGGCTGATGGAAAATAGGGCTGCTTTCTTTCACAGCAAGAACACCAGAAAATGTGTAATATTTCTTTTACTGTAAAAGCATCCAGTTAAAAGGGATTCTAAATGTCAGTCTAAAACCTACATAGAATGTAATTTCCAGCTTCTTTGTGATCCTGGTAGACATGGTATGATGTTTGCTTGATGTGGGACTGAAGAGCTAGCTGGCTTTGCAACCACATACACATGAAAATAGATGTTAAGCCTGAGACAAGAGACAGGTGAAACTTATGGCTGTTGTTTGAATGTTACTGTTGGAGGTTAGCACTGTCCATATGCAAAGCAGCTACATGAAACCCCATTTTCTAGATAATTTCTTTTTGTTTGCTCATCATGTCTTCTCTTAGATTTGTCTGGTTTGTATTGTCTTATTAATTGGCACTTTTGAGGTGTTTTTCACCTTTTCAAGTCAAAATTCGCCCCCCCCTTAAAAAAAAAAAAAAGGGGGGGAAACCATTGCTTTTTCAAAATGTGACTCCAGTGCAAACAGTGCAAACTTCTCTGCCTGAGACTTCTGTTTCTTTCAGAAGGAATGATATTAAAGTGAATAGTGAATGCTGTTCCAGTTGATTAGGACATACAAGAAAAGAGTCATTCCTAATCTTAAGATCTATCACTGCAGTAGGACTAGACTCCTTTTTTGTTTGGTTGGTTTTGGTTTTTGTCTTTTTTTTTTTTTTCTTTAATCTGTTGTGAGTGGAGTTTCTCTTGTGAAGAGCTAGAGATCTGGTATCTTACTATGGCCTGCAAACCATCCAGGAAGAGAGGAACCTTGGTTATTGCAGCATCTGACTGCTGTAAGACCAAGGAGGAAATTTCAGAAAATGAATAGCTGTAATTTAAGACAAGAAGAAACTGCTAAGCAAGGTTATATATATATATATATATATATATATATATATATATATAAGGTTATATATATAAGCAAGGTTATATATATATATATATATATATATATATATGTATATAACAAAAAGAAATAAGCTCTAACATTTCTTTCTGCTTCTGTTCTAAATATCAGAGATATCAGAGCATACCACCCTGCTGATTGTCTTCAGACTGTTGACTTTTTGGAACTGTGAGAGTCTTCTGTAGGTGGCTAAAGTGAAAGATTTGGTAAAAACATCTCACATATTGTCCAGTCCTTCCTCTGTGTGAAGGACAGAAGAGAAATAAGTATTTAGTTGAACAGGAGAAGGCTTTTCACTGGAAATAGACTTAATCCTCTACCCAGATAACTCAGGATCAAATAGAGTGAATTTGGGGGGATATAGAAGAAATTCCCAAAGCATAACAAATGGCATGTTGGGAAGATTTAGGAAAGATTTAGGAAATTTGAGGTCCATCTCTTAAAGAACAGAACATTAAACATTTTTTTTTTCTGCCGTGTTGGAACAAAGAGGATTTATTTTATTAAAGAAAATCTCAGTACACCTGTGGCTTAATATAAGATATCCAAACCATAAATGATCATCCTGTTCCACAAATGTATGACTTTATCTCCCAGTTAGAAAAGACACATTGCACTTCTAAATACTGAGGACAGCAACACCCTTGAGGCACCTTCTCAGTAACAGTTCACAATAGATTCTTGAGTATACATGCTTAGGAAAAGCTTCGTGCCTAAAATTCATTGATCCAGTCCTCTTCAAAATATTTATCAATGTCCTAGCAGTAGCTACTTAAAACACAGGATAACTCATTTATCAACAAAAAATCACAGATATAAAGGAAATGTAGGACATTTGATAATAAGGTGCTTCTCCATTATGGCTTTCTCTTTTGTTCATCAATGAGATGATGCTCTGATGCTGCCTTTTTTTTTTTTTTTTTTCCTCCTTCCCAGCAAAACAATCCAAATAAAGGAAAAGAAGGAATTATGTATTGTGATTTCCAATAGATCTCTCCTCTGTACAGTACAGACACACATGATTAATATCCTTCAAAAGGGTCATCAAAATGATCCTCCAGGGCATGAGTAGAAGCAGCAGAATACTTGGAAACACCACCTCCTGCACAGAACTACAGGAATACCTGCAGACATTTGTTAATTGGGTTTGTGCTGCTGGATTATTTTGTTTCTTTCATGGAAGATTCACAGAAAAGAGGTTGTTGCAACTCATAAGTTGTTCAAAAGCAATGCTCTGCCAGTACCATACAAACATCCACAAATTACTTGCTATGCTCAGGGATTAAAAGGATGTGATAATCCTCAGTTAACAAATGAGACAGGCATTAGGGGCTGTACGTTAGTGCTGGAATGTCATTTTCTGGCTATATTTAATGAAGCTGGGTAGTCTTTATCTAAATGTGACTGTGCAATTAAATTGATGAAAGAACTTTCCATTTAAATCTCAAAGCTTTGTAAACTTTGTGTGTTATTTTATTTTATTTTAATTTTCCCTATGGAGAATGCAGGAGGTATTTATTCCTGTCATGTATGGTTTAATCCCTCTGTGATAGGATCCTGCTTGAATGAATAGCATTAAATCAGAGGAAATACAGAGGGAGCTAAATAATGGCGTAGGTAACTCTCTTGAGGAAAAACAGGTTCAAAGGGCTTACTATTTGATATGGAGCTATCTGTATGGTCCAGTCTGGGCTGGAATGGCTTATTCATCCCAAGGTTTTTCTTGGAGAAAAATAAAGAAGATGCTAAACTACTAGTTTCCAAAACTTGAAAGAAAAGAGAATTCATTGGGAAGGGGATACATTGGCACAGGGTACTGTTGACAGAAATTCAAGACTCGCATAAAAAACAACAGATCACTCTGCTTTCCCCAGTGTGAATATGCAGCTAACTGGCTCAACCAAACTGTGTGTAAAAGACTTAAATGTCAAAAATATATTTATTAATCTTTATTGATTTTTATCCCCACGCCCCCCCTTGTCTGTGTGTGTGCTCTGCAACTGTAGATGGAAGACTAAATCTTTGAAAGTGATGTTTGAAATATTTTAACTAGCTTGCTTTTCAAAGATCCCTTATTCTCAACTCAAGGAACTGGGACTATTGACCAGAAAGAGTCCCCAAATGGTTCAGTGGCATGATCCTGTCCAGATGGGTGTAGGTGGAGCCCCATCAAAGCAGCACATCCAAAAGGATTTTAAAAGGTTTTGAAAGGCTTGATCTGTTTGTGGCTCTTAAAAACATATGGTTTGAGGAAGAGAAGCTAGGTGCTTTCGTTATAAGTTGCACTTTTCATGGAAGCACACTTTTGTCTGCAGAAGCTTTTGCAAGGAGCTCATTCCTGTGAGACTAAAAAATACCTTGTGGCTGCAACTCTGCAAGAGGTAGAGAAGGGAGAGTGAAGAAAGGATCATTAAGGTCCTCCCTTTTGTCCTGGTTTCAGTTGGGATAAGAGTTAATTTTCCTCCTAATAGCTGGTATGGTTCTGTGTTTTGGATTTAAGATGAGAATGTTGATGACACGCTGATGTTTTATTTGTTGCAGAACGATGTTTACACTAAGCTAAAGACTTCTCAGCTTCTCACAACACACCTCCGTGGGGAGTCTGGGGTGTACGAGGAGCTGGGAGGGGACAGACCCAGGACAGCTGAGCCCAACTGACCAAAGGGATAGTGGTGTCATGCTTAGCAATTAAAATGGGGTGGCTGGTTGGGGGAGGGAATGGGGGCGGGGGGAAACACGTGCTCGGGGACAGGCTGGGCATCAGTCAGCAGGTGGTGAGAAATTGCATTTTGCATCACTTGCACGCATTATTATTATTACTATTATCATCATTATTGTTTCTTTTCCTTTTCTATCTTATTCAACTGTCTTTATCTCAACCCACAAGCTTTTACTTTCTCCCCCCTCCCCCCTTATTCTCTTCCCCATCCCACTGGGGTGTGTGTACGTGTGCGTGCAAGAGGCTGTGTGGTGTTGAGCTGCCAGCTGAGTTAAACCACAACACCTTTATATAGTGAATTAGAGACAAGACACTGCATGTGTATCTTAAATTTCTCTGTCTACTCCTGTCCTTCAGCATTCTTTCCCCAGTAAATTTTAACACATCTGTGACTTTATGTGCCCCTCTAATCTGTCTTCATGAGAAGTGGAAGAAGGAAGATCTGGGAAAATACTGGCTAGGCAGCTTTACCTCAGTCTGTGGTAACACCATGGAACAATTACTTCTCAAAGATGCTTTCAAGTACATGAAGAGTAATTCAGGCTTGTCAAGAAGCAATGTGAATTTTCCAAGGGAAAATCATACCCAACTGACCTGATTACTTTCCATTACATGCCTGGCTTTGTGGATAAGTGGAAGACAATTAATGTTGTTTATCTTAGCTTTAGTAAAGTTTTTGGCATGACATTCTACAGCACAGTCAAATGGTGAGATATGGACTGCATATGTAATTGGTTAGGTAGGATTTAGAGCCTTAAAGGGTAATGACCAACACTACAAAGTACATCTGGCAGTCTGGTGTTAGTGGTGTCCCTTGGGGATTGATATTGGTGCCAATTCAGTTCATCATTTCTGTTGATCTGGACGATGGACAGAGTACTCTGCTAAACTTTGTGGGCAATGCCAAACTGGGGAAAATGGTTGATGCTGTTCAGAGGAACCTCGGCAGTCCTAAGACATGAGTCATCAGAAGCCTCATGATGTTCAAATAAACCAAGTGTGAAGTCCTGCCCATGCAACACAATAACACTGTGCAGCCTGGGCGCTAACTGGTTGGAAAGCAGCTGCAGAAAATGACCTGAGTCCTGACGGACAAGAAGTTAAACATGAACAAGTACACTTACAGAGAATATGGCCAGCTGCAGAGTGAGCTGTATTGGTGAGAGAGTAGCCAAAAGATCCAGGAAAGTGATCCTTGCCATCTACTTGTCACCTATAAGGTCATAACAGGAGTACTTTGCCCACATTTGGGTTTTCAGTACAGGAGGGCATAGACACAGTGGAATGAGTCTAGCAGAGGCCAATGAGATGGCCGGGGGGTGCAGCACAGGATAAAGATGCCGAGAGAGCTGGGTCTGTTTATCCTGGAGTATAGAAGGCTCATGAGAGACATGATTGCTGTCTAGAATTGCCTGATCTGGAAGATACGGAGTAGTCAGACTCATCTTGGAGGTACACAGTGGTTGAATGAAAGGCGTCAGATGTAAGTCAGAGCATGGGAAATTCCAATATTTTATATATATATATTATATATATATACTCACACATATAAGGATGGAAGAAATTTACCAGGAGATGGTCAAACTCTGGTACAAGTTTCTCAGAACCCCCATCTTTGAACGTATCCAAAACTCTACCAGACATGACTCTGAGCAACTGGTGGTAAACAGATGTGCTTTGAGTAGAAGGTTGGGCTAGAAACTTTGGCAGGTTCCTTCCCACCTCCTTATTTCTGAGTCTGTTTCCATGATTCTATATTTACATAAGTTGTCTTTACATTCGAATGGGGTGCATCACCTTTTGAAATTACCTTTTGTCAGTGTGTTTTACACATCTAAATATGTAAAAAATTTGTCACTGTATTGAATCTTGGTATATTTACACATGTTAGTGTGTAAAATGCCTCAAGAAGAAAATATTTTTGAAGTTTAAATATAGCTCCGTGGGAAATTTAAAATAAGCTAAGTAGTACTGCAGCTCAGGGCTGACAGTGGCTGACTCACAATCTACCATTCTAAACACTTCATCACAGAATGTTAATTTCTTAACAAAATAAAATTGACATGAGCTTATTATCCTGAGATAATAGCTTTAATGTTGTGTCCTTCTGACTAGCCCTATGATTTTAATACAACATTTGAAAACTACTGCATTACATTTCAGAAGCTTGTATAGCTAATGTGTAGGAGTCTTCACATAAAAGTAGTTAAAGAACCAAAAATTGAAGAACATTTTGAAAACGTGAGCATCCTTTACACTTTTCTCACTTTTCTGCAGATGAATAAGGGAGAAAGTGAGAATAGCTAGAGGAGAGATAACTAGAGACAAAAAAAAAAAAGAAGGAAAACAACACAAATCCAGAAGGGTTTACTTCTTCCATAGTAGTCATCACAAAACATTCTAAAGTCCAGTGAAAAAAATAGATGGTGGGAGAGGCTCTTCCATTAACCTTGCCTTAAGATCACAAGCAACAAGACTTTTATCAACTCTGGGTGCACCTTTTTCAACCTACTTGCAAATGTCAGTAACCTCCAATGCAAACACAGGCTGCCTCAGATAAGTTATGTCAGCACTTACTTGTATATCTTCCTTGCTCTAGTTCTGAGCTTTAGTAAAGTGTCATCCTTGGTTATTCCTCACTCTGCAGACAGAGAAGCTGAGAAAAAAAGTGGTGGCAAAAGTGCCAAAATATCCCGGAGCTGTCCGGAACAAAATTAAAAAATGAATCTATGGTGCTAGCTTATCCTCTGGTCGAAAAAAAATGACTGTTGAAAACAGCATGTCATATTCATAGTGGTGTATTTCAAAATATATTTTTAAAGATCTTTTAAAATATTCTTGTAAAAGAGAAATACAGCACTTGAGCATTCTGCACATACAATCACTCTGTTAACAAGTACAGACCAAACACTGAGTAAGCAAAAGAAACAGGAATCCAGTTTTATGTAGTGAAATTGTGTTGGCTCCTCAGCTTCACAGGTGTCTGAGGATCAAAACAAACTTTATTTTTATTTTTATTTTTTTATTTTTTTAATTAGAAAAAAAGAGTTAAAAAGACAGTTGGTGGTTCTTGCCATTTTTTTTCTGGAACAGATATGGTATGGAGAATTCTGGTAACAGAACAAATGGTTTAAAGAGTATACTAAAAGTTCGAAGTTAAGTATTATCAGATCAAATCATATCTACTTAGTGTCCTGTTATAAACTCATATAATTTGTTTTTATGATTAATATATTTTTTATTATTCAGTATTTTTGTTTTGCAATTGTAGCATTAGTATAAGCATCTGTAACTGCTATCTAAAAGAATTTCTGGTCCCCGTTTCTGTTCTTTGTATGAAATTATTCTTGCATGGCATTTGTAATTGTTCCTGTCAGGAAAATGGAAAGCTTGCATATATTCAGTAATGTGCCTTGGAGAGCATGTAACCTTGGAGATATGCATAATGTACCTTGGGATAATGAAAATTCTGTAGATAGTTCCTAAAATACTACTCTCTTCCTCATGAAAGCTGAATTCTTTCCAGAGGTAATGTTTACCCTTGGCAAAACAAATTTTGATACAGTAATGTTTATAAACATCATAGGAAGTGAGAAATTTGTTGTATCTATCATATATTTCAGTGTAAAACTACATGCTTTTCATGTATACAGAAGGCTGTACTGAAAAAGGGAGAAACAACAAAGAAACTCTGAGTGTTAAGTATCCAAGCAAATGAAGCAAATTGTGTTCTTTTATTGTCTATATTGCATGAGAAAATTGATGTCTTTTTCTGCAATTGCAGATTGCAATTGCAATTTCTCATCCCATTCTGAACCTTTCAGATTTGTAATGAAACAAAATGCACTTTCTGAAACAAACATAAAGAAGAATTTTCCATGTCAGAGCATTTTCAAAGGATCTACCAATCTGAGGTCAGCTCATCAAGTAATCTATATTTTTATTAGAGTCAATGCAGATTCTTTTTTACCCCGAAAGTCTTCATGGAAGTGTTATTATGAAGAACCAGCGCAGAAAGTAGTCTATTTTCTTTGATTTCAAACAGTAAGTTTGCAAAGTAAATAACATTCTGGATTTATATGTTCTAGATAGTTGACTTGGGTGCTTTGTGAGTCAAAGATACAAGTTATAAATCATGTATGTATTTTTTATCCAGAACTTTTCATACATGAATCAGTCCATAGACAATTCACATTCAATCCCCAAAAACATGTTAGGCCTCCTCCAGTTCCTAAGGTAAGGCAGCAAGCTCTTCTTACATATCTTGTTATCTACGTCTCCCTTTCTTCCTCCCTCCCTCCCTCCCTTTCTTCCTCCCTCCCTTTCTTCCTCCCTCTTCCTCTTTCCAGTTCTTCTCCAGGAACAACAGCAAGTCTAGAGTCAGGGCTGTTTTGTCTCTCTTTTTCAGGTAGTGGCTGCAATGCTTGCTTGCCCATCTCCTTTATTTACTGTTATGAAGTGTATCACATAGCAGTACTACATTTAGAAAAATAGCCAATCTTCTCCTCACAGTGAAGTATCAGTGCCCTGCTTTCAGTTTGTAATGTAATTACTTTAGACTAGTAATTAAGTTTAAAGAAGCCTTTATATTATGAAGAACATGAAGTTCAACAAGGCCAAGTGCAGGTTCCCGTATCTGGGCTGTGACGATCCCAAACACAGATACAGGCTGGGTGGAGAATGGATTGAGAGCAGCACTGATGAGAAGGACCTGTGGGTGTTGATTGACAAGAAACTCAACAAGAGCCAGCAAGGTGTGCCTGAAGCCCAGAAAGCCAACCACATACTGGACTGCACCAAAAGCAGCACGGCCAGCAGGGTGAGGGAGGGGATTGTCCCCCTCTGCTCTGCTCTCATCAGACCCCACCTGGAGCACTGTGTTCATCCCTGGGGCCCTCAACAGAAGAAGGACATGGAAATATTAGAATGACTCCAGAGGAGGGCCACAAGCATGATCAAGGGGCTGGAGCTTCTCTCCTACAAAGCCACGCTGAGGGAGTTGTGGTTGTTCAGCCTGGAGAGGAGAAGGCTCCAAGGAGAACTTATGTTGTCCTTCCAGTGCCTAACGGTGGCTGCAGGAAAGCCGGGGTGGGGTGGGGCAGGTGGGGGGGGGGGGGACGGGGGACGGACTCTTTGTCATGGAGTGTAGTGATAGGAAATGGATTAATGGCTTTAAACTAAAAAAACTGTAGGTTTAGATTTGATATAAAGAAGAAATTCTTCACTCCAAGGGAGGCCTGGTACAGGCTGCCCAGAGAAGCCGTTGATGCCCCATCCCTGGAAGTGCTCAAGGCCAGGCTGGATGGGGCTTTGGGCAACCTGGTCTACTGAAAGACCATGAAAAAGCTCATCTGGTATGAAAAAGGTAAAGATCATCTGGTTCCAACCATGACAGGGAGTTGGAACCAGATGATCTTTAAAGTCCCTTCCAACCCAGACCATTCTATTTATAATTCTGTGATTCTATGATTCTATGAAGAAGTGCATAGCACACTAGTGCAAAACAGAATTAACTGGAATTAGGCCTTTCTGGCTCTACACGTTATTTTTACTAGCCTTGGTACTGCTTACAAATGTTTTTGTCTTTGACAGAGTACTATGATGCATCTTGAAACATTGGCTAGAAATGTCATTTCTATACTTTGCCAGAAACTGCACCCCATGATAAGTCACATTCTTAAATTTCAGAGCAGGACTCTCCTTTGTCAGGACTCCCTTGCTCAACTTGGATTGGTTTGCCTCAGTGCAACTCTGGCTCCAGGGCAGTATATAAGTGTATTGTATATACATAATCATATATATGTACATATAAACCAACAAGCCTTTTTCCATACAAATTTCCTTTCTAGTCTTGATGACTATCAATGTGTGAATGAACAAGAGAATTGTGCTTATAGTAAAGATACATTTCATGGAACTGTTTTAAATGTTAGTGAATATTTAATACATCTCCAGAGGTACAGCTAGCCTAATGATTTGCTTGACCCTAAAATACTTGTTAGTAATTTGGATCAAAGAAAGATATTCAATACTGCATTAAAATGTTATCAGAATGTATTTTATACAAAAGCTTACTGAAACATATGAAAATAGGATTTTTAATGAAAATTAATAATAATTTTAATTTCTAGTCTCTAAAATAATTCTTTTCAGAATTCCTGTAAGTCTCAAAGTTAATAATCACCAAAATAAAAAGTAGATATCCCTTTAGGATAAGGATACAAGTGAAGATAAGAACATAAAACTGAGGCATATTTTTACCCTGCTAGACTGTATCAGACCAGTTACTATAATGTCATCTTCTCTTGTTTGTGCATGGTCCGTCTCCATGGAAAGAAATTACAAAATATCAAAAGGTGGGGAAACGACAAGGTTTTTTACTGAATTTTTTGTTTGAGGATCTGATTAATGCCAGTGAGAATACATGTCTATGTCCTCCAGTTCTTTACTGAAAGAAAATAACTCCCACTGGCTTCAGAAGTTTTGTTACAGGGTTATGTGCTTTCATGAGTCTTTCTTTGCAGAATATCTGTTCAGGGCATATCTGTGCTAACAAAGACTCAAGGCCTTGCTTCCTGCAAACTGGATTTGGAAACTAAGGAAAATTTTACATTGGAACCCTGAAGAGATATAACTTCATTTAGTGAAAATCTGTTCCAACCCACCCGAAATCAGTAGAAATTCTTCAGTTTGTTTTTACTGACTGTGAAGCAATGCACACACACAAAATTTCAGTGAATTGCAGCCTACATTTCATAACATTGTTTCTCGTAATTAATTTTGCTGTGACTTAAGTGACATTTCTCTGAACGTGACATTAAAAAAAAATCTTTAAAGAATTGTGCACAAATAGATAAATAGCAAGGAACATAGCAGAAATGTGACAGCATAATGTCTTAATGCAGCTTAGTGCTATCAACACTTATCTCAAGAAAGTTAACTATAATCATGTCATCTTAAATATAATAAAAAAAAGCCACTGATTAAATTAGAAAGCGACATTAAAAAAAGGGGAAGTAGATCAAGAAGCACAGTCTAAGGAAACAGAATAAGCTATAATCTTTGTGAACACTGGGAGTTAAATGCATTTTCATAAATTAAGAACAAATAATATAGTGGAACCTGGCATGAACTCCTAGAGGAATGATCTAATTTAATTCTGTTACTGATCCCTTGATGATATTGGGCTAATCTTTGCCACCCTTGCAACAGGTTTGACTGCATATTTGTGGTTTCTAAGGGAATTTTTAAGTCAGAATTATCTTAGTTTTCCTAGGTAAAGGGAAGATGGTGGATTGCGTAACAGTGCTGCACCAATTTGGTGATGCAGCATATTTAGGGACTAAAATCTACTTTTCAGATATTAGAGATTAACAGCTTGCTTACTACTCAGACATTTATTGGGTAGATTACAGAAATGGACTTGTGTAGTAATTTTCTGGAACATATTTAATTAAGAAAAGAGCAGGCATTTAAAACTGCAGCTGCCATGAACTCAAAAGTACCTTCCATAGCTAAAACTGGTCATGCAACTTCCAATAAATCCTTCATCAATCACAAAAACCCCATGTGCAAGTTAACTTTGTTGGTTGCATGAACTTTCTAATGTGTTCTCTTGTTTATTTATTTATTTTTATATGGATTCAATTATTAAGGTTTCACTGATAAGTTTTATTAATTATTAATATTATTATTATTATTATTAATCAGTGAATAAGTTTTCAAGCAGTCTCTACAGTGAGTGTTTAGCTGAGTGAGTATTTTCATGCTTCCACTCTAAATATATACTTATGACATAAGTGGGTAAGATGTGTTCCTAATAGCCACTTGAATAATTGCTTTTAATTTACAAAAGAAAAATAATTTGGAAATACATCTTGCTATGTTATGTGGTAACCATAAGCAACTGTGTGTTGCAAATGAATCTGACTGAAGCAGATGATCCCCAAAACATTGTAGGTCAACAACAGCATGTACAGGAATACATGATGATTTCTTCATGAGGGGAGTGGAGGGGCAGGCATTGAGCTCTGCTCTCTGGGGACAGTGACCGAACCCAAGGGAAAGGCATGGAGCTGGGACAGGGGAGGTTCAGGCTGGATATCAGGAAAAGGTTCTTCACTGATGGAGGTCGTGCATTGGGACAGGCTGCCAAGGGCAGTGGTCAAGGCACCGAGCCTGGTGTAGTTCAAGGAACGTTTGGACAACACCTTCAGACATAGGGTTAGATTTTTAGGTAGCCCTGTATGGAGCCATGAGCCAGACTTGATGATCCTTGTGGGTCCCTTCCAACTCAGGTTATCCTCCTATTCTATGCATAAAAAGATGACAGACAAGTAAATGGAAGCAAAATTTGAGCTTTACTACACTACTCATTTCTGCAAAATTTGCCTGGTCTTTTCAGGGGAACCACACAGTCTCCTCAAATTGAGTTTGGCTTTCACATCAGTCCAATGGAGTGTAAATACATTATTTCCAAGATGATGGGTAATAAAACTTTGCCTTCTTCAGATAATTCTGAAGGACCTTAGAATGAAGGTAGTGTCAATGTACATGGGTCTTGTGGTGTGTTTACAGTTTGAAATCTGGTCTCCATCTGCAGGCATATAAGAATCCATCTCTGAAGCACATACCAGTTTTCAACACTTCAGGGTTCTGCTAAAAAAAACAAGTAAACACAAATTTCAGCCCATATTGCTTGGTCAAAACAGACCCTTAAAAAGCATTCCACAACATTCAGCGCCTGTCATGCTGAGCAGCTCTCATGCTAAATCACCTGCTACCATCTCCATTTAGCGATTCAATCGTTCACCTGTCAAATCTTTTGAGAAGAGTTTGAGAACAGGTATTTAGCTGTTTATCCTCCATTACTTTGTCCAGATTCATGAAAATGAAGCCAAAACAGAAAATATATCAGTTAGTATCTAGTGTTTTCTGACAGCTAGATTCAGCTGATATACTCACACTTACCTATTAAAGTCTGAGGCTATCTTATGCAGAGCACACATTTGAAAGCTAGCTATTTGCCAGTGGTCAGAATAAAACTGTGCAATAATACTCTGAGCTGGCACCTACTAAATTTGCACCTGTATTCTAGGTCAAGTTCTGAAACTGCTGTATTTTTTAATTGCTCTTTCCTCTTTCCTTGGAGGAACTATATCAGCTGATACAAACAGTGTCTCTGAGCAACCACACTGCAGCATGTATGACTCTGCAAGGAATATTTAATTGCTTTTTTTCATCTAAAAGCTTCTTCTGGGTGCTTACTAAAATTCAGGTGCTGTATTTCCTACTTTCCATTGAAAATGGAGACAAATGCCTCATGTTGCACTGAAGTATTCTTTCTTTTTATCCATCTTTATAATAGTGCACTTCTAGAGTATTTCAAAAATAGGCACGAATCAGGTACTCCACAATAGCATGGCATTTGCCAAACTGAAGCCTAATTAGTAATTGGAAGATAATTCAAGATGTTTTAGAAGGATTCAGTGGATAGGGTGAGGTAAAACATTCTACCTAACTACTTTTCATTTGAAGCTGAATGTTTGTAGACATATCCACAACCCTAGTGTTTCAGTCAAACTATTCATACCTTAGAGTAAAGAATGTAGCCGCTTTCTGTCTAGTGATTCAGAATGGGCCTTACAGACTCTAAGCACTCATTGCCAGAAAATGAACACATGAGCATATAAGAATTAGAAGTAAGCTCAGTTTATTAAATAATAATAGTAATAAAAAAAGAATCTTACAAAGAAGCAATAAATGCAAGATTAACATAAGCACAATTTCTAACCATCTGGCTTAAATTAACATCTCCTCAGGTGCAGTGTCTAACAGTTGATATAAAGGTAGGAATCTACACTACTCATGTATCCTGACAGTCTTCCAGCACTCTCATTTCTGCCTCCTCTGAAAAGTGTCTTCTTGCTGCATGGGGAGTCTTGAAAACTACCTAGATGTTGGATATTCAAGAACTAAATCCACACCACCAACAAAGGGTCTGTAGCAAGTCTGAGCAACAGTGGTTTGCAAATGCTTTTGCAAGTTCAGGTGATTAGATATACAGTGCAAACTGTGATCATCTGTAACATGAATGCTGCAAAAAAGCGTTTCCCCCACTTGT
Organism: Cygnus atratus; assembly: GCF_013377495.2. Taxonomy (NCBI): domain Eukaryota; kingdom Metazoa; phylum Chordata; class Aves; order Anseriformes; family Anatidae; genus Cygnus; species Cygnus atratus. The sequence continues at coordinate 14,741,631 of NC_066369.1, read as the reverse complement.
CATTCTACTAAGATAAAGCAGGTTCTAAAAATTACATGTGGTGAGGCCCAAATGTCCTCCTTTCTCCGTGTTACCAAGCTTTAATGATTTTTTTTTTTTTAAATTTACACGCTCTTGCAGAATAAAGGTCCCCAAATCATTAACTAATTTGATATGTCTGAAGTACCAGTTCAATTCTCTGGTCCCTTGAGAATCTTAGCCATCTTGCTCAAACACCTCTTAACTTAGTTTCATAATTAGATACACCTTGATGGATGATTTTTTTGTACAGCACTTGCAGAAGGAAGGAAATCAACCTAATTGTTATGACAATTTAACCAGTTTAAGATTAAAAGTCTTAACCAAATCACTGATTTGGAAAGGGGAAACAAAGCCATGCTCTGATGTAGGGTGAGGTAAGAAAGGTCTTCCAGGTATTGACTGCAATAATGAATTCCTTTGGGAGAAAGCAGTTGATATGACAATTACTAAGGAAGTTATTTCCATGCTACCTGCACTTTGTGTATATACTTATATGAAAAGGGGAATATTTAATTTTTGTTTGAAATAAATGATCACTTAGAATTGTACCAAAAGGAAGAAATTACTTTTCTAAAATAAACTCTTTTTAGAAAAAACTCATAGCAGAAATATTTGTTGTTGTTATTTTAAGTCATTTTGAGAGCCCTGTTGAATTACAGACTTTTGTGCCTGTTTGCATGACTGAGTCACCAATACTCAGAGCTTGTGATAAGGATAAGCTCAAGGTTAGGCATTGAGTCTACACAAACAACTCACTTGCCATTTGTTTCTATAGTTCAGCTGTGGGTTACAACGTACTGCCATAACATGCTAAAGTCTTAGAAGAAGAAATAAGAATAATTCATACCTGAGACATAACACAGATTGGAACTTAATTAATTAGTAGAAGCAAGCCTGCTTTACATCCTCACTAGTCCTACTGAGGAAAATTGTGTACAGAGGTAGAAATGAAAAATTGTTGTATCATTTTAAAACATGAATTACTTCAGGACTGAAATATGTGAGAACCATGTTTTGGGGACACAATCAGTACTATGAAGTGCATAAACTTTGAATAATTACTTTCTAGTTCATGCTACTGAACAAGTGCTTAAAATTTGTATTGTAATACTTTTAAAGAAAACTCAAACAGATTTTCTGTTTCTGATACTATTCTGATACTATTTATCTGTGTCATGAACTCAGCCTACAAAAATCAGTCACAAATTATATAGCCAAACTGCCATGATTATGAATGTGGAAAGGCAGAGAGATTTGAAATTACAATTATTTGAAATGGGTATTAATAAATAAGAATTTTCTCAAGGTTTCAAGAAGTTTTGGAGCAAATCTTGTATTGTGGTGTTAAATAAGCTGGAAAAGTTATATGCTGTGTATTCCTTCATATTTTCATCTGTGTGAGATCCTTAATGTAGAATTATTCAAGCTATTAAAGGTGTCAATGGTTATAGTTTTACAGTTTGTTGATACTACTGAAGAAACTGAATTATGGGGTCTGGGGAACTACAAAAAGACTAACTTATTTTCAGCAACCTTATTTTCTCTGCCTTCTGTCACTTTGGAAATTTTTGGATAATTACCCTAGTGATTAATAATGACTAGAAGTGGTTTACTGTAGGCTATGTTTACAAGGCATGGTTGTGAATTGTGTAGAATTATGTCACACTGAACCAAAGTAATGCATTTCCATTTCAAAAAATAAAATAATAAAAAAATAATCTGGAATCTCAGCTTTCACAAGTCATTATTCCAGCCAGTCTCTATTGGTAGAAATTAAGCAAGCTGTTTATTAGGAAGCTTATGTTTGTTTTAGTAGCTAACTGTCTCAGATGAATACTCATCATATAGTGATTGACAAAAGTAATAAATCTTATGAGGGTTGTCATCAGCTAATGCAGCAAGGTAAAGGAAATTCATAAGAGAAATCAAGAAGCTATGAACTAAAGCAGACCAACCTTTACTGCTGTATTTGTATATTAATTGCAACAGAATGGTTATTTGTTGAATTGGAAAGTCATTGGATGACAGAATAAGAAGCATAGAGAGAGATGCTCTGTAGCATCTCTCCATAGAGAGACAATACTCCACTGTAGTTGATGGTTTGAAAAGGTACAGTTTATAGACTGTTAGTAAGAGAAAATTACTATGAGAAAATCTTGTCAAGGAAGGTCCTAAAACCAATGTGAATTGATTATTAAAACAGTCTTCATGAGGAAGAACCAAAAAAAAAAAAAAGACAGAGACCAGTGATCTGAGAAGGAATATGTTGATTATAGCTCTCCAATGTTATCTGGAAACACTGAAACATAGTGCTTTAATGTTTCTCAAACAGCAACCATTAAAAAAGGTCTTTATTTATTTATTTATTTATTTTTGACAAAAATCTGCATTCTCACCACCTATATCTTGTTTTATTTTTTTCTTGTCTCTTATGCATTAAAATTCTGCAAAAAGCATAGCTATACAGAATCCAGACTAAAATAAACATGTATACTTAGTATCCTGCTAGGTTCATAGCCATACATCCTGATGCTTTGAAATATGACTTTCAAACTACGTAAAATAATGCTAAGTGCTTTCCATGTATAATACCATGGATTATGACAACATAAACCCCCTAGATATTAGGCACAACAGGTAGGGACATTCATACAGGCTGCCACGGTAAAAAAAAACCAACACTGGAACTTCTATTGCATGGTCCAAATAGACATGAAATCTGATTTGTTTTTGAATGCCTATTAACCTAAATATTTCATTTTTCTCTTGTAATGGTGCTTGTGTGAGACCTTTCACTTATCACAGCATCACAGACTTAGGACTATATATTATATTTAAGGATTAGAAATGCCATAAAGAACACTCTGTAACTGTTGTATTATATGCCTCTCATGCTCAGCTCTAGTCTGGACAAAATTAATTTCTGTTAATAAAATTCATCCAGTTTTTATTAATGAGGTCTATCGAGGGAGGATGTCTAAGCTATTGGACTGTGACTCAGATAATTTCCTAGTTTCTTCTGTGACCTTGGACAAGCTGTTTAATTCCTCTGGCTGGCATTTTCTGAGAGTCCTAGGACTTCAGAAGGACAGCAAAGCTGATTTGATTCATTGGCTAAAATGAAAAATCATGCAATAGTAACATGAGGTTTGACCAAAAACAAAACAATGGTGAAACAGGAAGACAACAACAACAACAAAACACAATAACCTAGAGAAGAAATAGATTCATTGCAACAATTGAATTTTATCTCTGAAGTTCTTTTCTGACTTTATCCCTTTTTATTACATCTGGGGGATTTCTGAAAACAAATATTTGACTTGTATAAAAAGCGGAATATAATAACAATATTTTGATTCTTCATGCTTTCTAGAATGAGCAACTTGACTCATATAATCTAATTAGGTTCAACTTCAAATTTTACTGCATCCTGAATTTAAGTACTATTTTAAAAAAAAGTCAGTTTCAATTAGATGCATCTATATAAAAATACTTTATTTTATTCTGCTGTACATTTATGCTAGTTGAGTTTTGTAAGTTTTTAATGTGTGAGTGTCATCTATGTATATCTACAGCATTTACACAACAAATTATATATTTTCTGGGCCTTCAAGACATTTGTATAATAAAAATAAATTTATAAAGTAATTTTTTTCTCATGCTTACTCTGTACTTGCATCTTAGGTGAAAAGGAAACAACTGTCTGTCAGATAAGCTTGTAAACAGAGAAGGAAAAATCCTGAAATGAAAAAGTATTACTTCTACAGTCTCAAAGTAAGTCAAATAGGACATCAAAAAACTCAGTAGCTTATTGTGACCTAGGCAGGAAGAACAGGACTGAGAAATACACACCCTGAACTTCAAAGGTGCCCAGTTGCACTGAATGAAGATTGTGGCTCCCTGAATATCACTCCCCCCACAGCAACAGATTTAGTGCAGCTGCTACATCCATCTGCAAAGATTCAGGATATATCCAGGGCAAGGGTTTCACATGGCAAATTCCATTTAAGTGCCAGCCGTATATATTCTCATTTAGATAGGTAAATGCAAGAATAAGCATCTCACTTTAAGGATCATGCAGAAGAATAAACAAAATGAAGTAAAAGGAAGATGATGAAGTAAAATGGAGATTCCCTATTACACTGCCATCTGCACTGAATATCTAGTTCTGAATAAGTCCTTTTGCAAACACAGCTTGGGAGTGGGAATGGTGGTAAAATAGTCTCTAAAGCCACAGTCCTTAATGTGTTATCCATGTGTGACTGAGCCTTCCAGGAGTAAAAATGTGATCTGTATCAGACATTGGCATGCCTGCTTTTCCCAAATGATTGGAAAATTTTTATGCTGTAGAGAGAGAGGGAGTGATCCAGTATAAAATTTAATGTCAGACAGGTGAAAATTTATCTGGCATAAAATTTCCTTTACTAGTTCACACTGATCAAGAAATAGTGCTAGTGAATAAACAATCTTTATCATGCGTCTATAGCATTTTTGATTCTTGCAGGAAGTCTAGTCAGATTTAGTACATTGTCAAACCACTGCATAAGGTTAAGCAAAGAAACTTGGTTGTAATTTGTATCAAGCATACATGGGTGTCCTTTAGGTTGGAGAAATCTATCGAAGTGTCTTTTGCTAAGTGAATCTTCTCTATATAGGAACGTCATTATTTTAAGGGTCAGTAGTGCCACTGAACAACAGTAGCCAGAGAGTGCTAGTGAAAAACGCACATCTATAATAAGAGACAAGGCACTTGCTGAACTAGATAATTGAAATATATTTTTACTTGTTTTCCACTAATTTTACATAAATAATTGTGTGTTAAGTCACAGACCAAGACACAGAAATGTGGGAAGAGCTGTGTGATTCTCTCTCGAGGTGCAGTCAGAATGAACTTTATGTCAGCTCAACTCAGTTGAATATCTGTTGGAAGATGTGTTCTTCAAATGCAGGCTCACGGTATGTTCTTCATAGAAAGAGAGGTGTGTATGAATATCTGTTCAGGCATGTTTAGGACCCGAGGAAACAGCATGGAGCTGTGACAGGGGAGGGTCAGGCTGGGTGTTAGGGAAAGGTTCAGCACCCAGAGGTGGACGGGCACTGGGACAGGCTCCCCAGAGCAGTGGTCACAGACCTGATCCTGCCAGAGTTCAAGGAGCATTTGGACAACACTCTCAGACACAGAGTCTGATTTTGGGATGGTCCTGCATGGAGTCAGGAGTTGGACTTGACCCTTGTGGGTCCCCTCCAACTCGGGATATTCTTTGATTTTATGCTCACTGTTATTCCTACTCCTTTTTGTGTGAATATTCTGTGAGAAGTAAGGAAAGAAAACTGAGGAACATACCATTGACAGAAGAATATGTTATACTTTTTTAGCATGCTTCCTGCTGGGAAAACTATTACTGATTAGATTTCTTGATTGAGACAAAGAGAAGCTCTTTCAGACATCTATTTTCTAGCCTTTTAACTGGTTCCAGGCACTGTGATTTACATACTTGAACTTTCAAAACACTGCATGTTTTATAACCATGAATGTATGTAGTCCTTATCAGTTCACGAGTTTCCTCTCTGTGATCTATGTTGTGTAGTTTTGGTGTTTTTTTTTTTGTTTGTTTGTTTGTTTTAATTGGACAAACGTAGATCATTTGCTAGCACAGAACTTGATGAAAAGTTCTGCAGTGCTTTGACTGGGTATACTGACCAACACATTGGACCTAATAGAGGGGGTCTTATATCATACGCATATCTAGTCACTTGTAAGTACCTCCTCAGAGCAGAATGAGAGTATGGCAAGGACTGTCTTTCAGGGGAGGTTTCTGGGGCATGGCATTGCACAAAAAGCATTCCATGTGATGCAACCTGTAGGGCAACTGTTGATCTCCTGTGAAACAGAAGCTTCATCTGAAGACTTAAGTGTCATAAACATTAGTCAAAGTGAGTGTTGTGGTTTAGCCCGGCTGGCAGCCAAACACCACACAGCTGTTCACTCACCCTCCCCCCTCCCTCTCCGGGATGGGGGAGAGAAACGGGAAAGTGAAGCCTGTGAGTTGAGATAAAGACAGTTTATTAAGACAGGGAAAAGAATAAGAATAAGAATAACAATAATAATAATAATAATAATAGTATTAATAGTAATAATGTGTACGAAATAAGTGATGCGCAATGCAATTGCTCACCACCTGTTGACCGATGCCCAGCCTATCCCCGAGCAGCGGGCCCCCCACCCCGGCTAGCCACCCCTATATATTGTTCAGCATGACGTCAGATGGTATGGAATACCCCTTTGGCCAGTTTGGGTCAGCTGTCCTGGGTCTGTCCCCTCCCAGCTCCTGCTGCACCCCCAGCCTGCTCGCTAGCAGGACAGAGCGAGAAGCTGAAAAGTCCTTGGCTTGGTGTAAGCACTGCTCTACAACAATTAAAACATCAGCATGTTATCAGCGCTCTTCTCATTCTAATCCAAAACATAGCACCCTGCCAGCTACTAGGAGGAAAATTAACTCTGTCCTACCTGAAACCAGGACAGTGAGGATATTTTATTGATCTTGGTGTATTTACAGAGTTGGAAAAAATCTACAATGAAAGCAAAAATCAGACCAAATGCTTCCATTTATTGAATAGTTCGCTTAAAATTTTTAAATATTAAGCACTTTTCTATCAAATGCATCTATGATTGAAAATATTTTCAGTACTGGATTTTGTAGTTTAAAATGATTGATACATTTTAAAAATGCACACACAAAATAGAGAAAGACAAATAAGTTTTCTTTCTGTATTAGAAAGATGTAACGACAATATTACTTGACCTTTTCAGTCATGAACAACAGGCATATTTAACTTACGGTGCTAAACTTAGAGTTCACAGGCAAGTGGATCTGAACTTTCCAGATATATTAAGAACAAGAATTTCCAAAATATATTATATATATATATACATATTATATAATCCAAGTAAAATCTGCAGTGAAACAAAATATCTCCAGATTTCTCTGCTGGCTGATAAATCCTTGACACAAACTTGTTCATTGAAACTTTTCAAAGGTTAAGTGTTTTATTTTTATTTTTATTTTTATTTTTATTTTTATTTTTATTTTTTATTAGTGCTTTCAGCTTTCTTCTGAAATAAATAAACTTATCTTTTATTTGTCAGGGTTTGTTCAGAGTTTGTAATCTGTGGATGTATACACTTTCAACTCAGCTAGACTTAAAAAAAAAAAAAAAGGTTTCTTGACTTTTTTTTACTAAAACTGAGAGGTACACTGGAACCTATTTGGGACATTTTTATTTTCTAGCACTCCACCGCTAAGAAATCTGTCTTCTGTATCTGTTTCTGTACGTGGTCTATATTCTCTTGGAAAATTTGTTCAAGAGTACACAGGTATTTTAAAAGTTAAGAATTACCATAAAACATAGTTGCATAGTATTTACAATGCTAGAAAAGGCCAGAAAAGAATGCATATATTTTGCCATCATCAAAAACAGACTGAACCTAAGAATCTAGCTATAAGTAGATGACTTGTGCCGTATTTCTTCTGAAGTGCTGTTATGTTACCTAGAGGAAGCAGAAGTTTTAAATAGATCCTTGGACACTAATTACAGAGAGTACACTAGAAATCTTGCCTTGAAAATGTTCTCAGTAATTATCCTTTATGACATTATAAATCTGATTTTCTTTTAACTTTTACATCTGTGCATGTTACTATGTGAAACTCTGGAGTTTATTTAAAATTAGCAGTGGCAGCTTTATTCAATTACACTTAACATTTTCATTAATAAGCATATAATGTAAATCCTTTAAAGTCATTTAATATATCACAGCTTCTTGTTTAGATGTGTGTGGTGATAAATTAGGAGAAAATAATGAAACATGCAGCAGAAAGAAAAAGATAAATTGGAAACTCTCAAGGTAGTAGACGCACAGCCTTGACCAATATTGGTGTGTATTATAGGGCATGGGACAATGAACAGTCTTTCTGACTTTGCTGTCTTTTTCCTAAACCCTCATAATTTTGTTAAGCCTTATTTTATTTTATTTTTTGACCAGCAGTTATTGGGTTTGTGTGTGAATGCAGCAGGAAGTACCTATAAGCTGATATGCACTGGGCCACTGACGCAATGTCATTTAAAAAAAATAAATCCTATTATCACTTATTGCAATTGCAATAAAAGATGCTTTTTTGTGGGGTGAAAGTCAAACACAGAAATAGGCAAATGTTCTGTACAATGAATTTGCAATTGGTATTTCAACTGGTTTTATCTGGTGGGATAATAAGGTGGCCTATTTTTACACTACTTGACTGAAATTCTTATATGAAATACTTAAAAAAAAAAATCAAGTCCCTTTTACAGTTCTGAGTCTTAGCAGGGTACATTCTGGGCAGAATCAATATTGTGTAGCAATGACTTAGTGGTATATGCAGCAGTATCATATGCTACCTGAGGGACAGGAGTTTGTAACACTCGCCAAGTGTCAGGAAATCCAGAGCTTCCAGGAGTGATGGGCCTATTATACTTCTTTTTTTTTCCTCTCTTTCTCTCCCTCTCTCTTTTTTTTTTTTTTTTTCCACTTTTCTTTCTCCTGGTCCTGCTGTGCATACAAGGTTAAATAATGCTTTGAGGATCTGACTTTATAAGACGTGCAGTGAGTCCCTCAAGAAAGTTCTTTCTGTGCTTTCTGTTATGGGGAATCAGAACTCGTCGTGTCGAGGGCACATCCAAGATTTTGGGAAACGCAATGTATTGGCTGGAACTGCTTGACCCATGTGTACTTTTTAGTCGTATAAGAATTGCAGACTCTTTGAAAGGTGTGTAGGAAATCCTGAAGTTCCACATAGACAAATTTTTCTGCTGTGCTTAAATGACTGTAGCAGTTAGTCACCTTCTAGGAGAGAATGGTTTAAAGAGGAGTTTACAGTAGTTTAATGTGAGGATATCATCAGAGTTGTGATACAGTAGGAATTCTTGTTTTGGCTGAAACCATTCTATTTTTTTTTTTTAACAAAGCTACATATTAGTCTGCAGGTACTTATAACTAATACTGCCTTTCTTCCACTCTGTTAGCCTAAAATTTCATAGAATACTGCAGTATGAAGAACAGAAGTGTGCTCCAAACAGACCATTTAAAGTTACTCTTCTAAAATGATAGAATAAAATTACATCCGATGTGCAGGAATGTAGTTTTTTTTTTTTTTTTTTAATATATAAGGTGGTTTATGTTTGCTTGTTTGTTTGTTTTTCCATTTCTGAACTACATGAAAAACTTTATTCTCTGACAATCTATGTAAATGAAAAAATATGTATATTGAGAACTTTCCAAATTCAAGACATTAACTATGTGCTAGTCAATCTATAATATTTACTTAAGTACTATGAAATTATTTTATAGAAAGCTCTGTTCTTTAGTAAAATGATGCATGCAGCTTTCATGTTTGCTATGCCTTCATCTTGCAAGAGAATTATGTTTATGTCAGTGACAGAGTAGCTAAAATTCCTTGAAATTTGACAACTTTGCTTTTACAAGAAGTGAAATTATTTTTAGTAATACTTGGGTGACTGTGGTAGTGAGGTCCCTGAACATACAGAACAAATTCTGCACTATGGAAAAAATGAAATATATGTAGTTAAAAACTCAGTTGAAAGTCTATTGGTAAATGGAAGGCCACTCTGAAAATTTGAAAACAAAGATAAATCAATTAGATTTCCACAGATACATTGCAGTTTCTATTGCTCTGTGATTTTAGTTGTCAGCACAAAGTATAAATATTTCAGGGAGACCCAAATTCTACTTCCAATGCTGATTGGAAAATCCATGGAAATCCATGATTTGTGTAATTAGCCAGCTTCTTGCTGGCCTGCAATTTATTTATTTATTTGTTTATTTGTTTATTTGCTAAGAGTAAGAGAACTATGGTGGTGGTGGAGAGATTCAGGGGCTTTCATTATATTAAATGGAAATGATCAATATGTTCTGGAAATATAAAATAATAATGCTCGAAGTGACAGCTACTGAAATTTGTGGGAAGTTCTGAATAATAGTATATTCTAACATTTCAATACGTTATGACAATCCCTCTTTAAAATCAAACTACATCTCTAAATATTATTCTGATAGCTCTTTTATGGAATTAAGCTGAATTATGAGCAGCTATTGTCTAGGATGTAGATATAGATCTATAAGATTTTTAAATATTATCATATATTAAACATAGGTCAGACTTTGGAAAAACTTTAGTCATACATTGAGAGGGCTGAACTTTTAACTGCCTTTGAAGATCTCGCAGAAATACTGTCCCATATTTCCTACAGGTCAATGCATATCCGAAGTGTGTATTTATGTCTATCCAAGCTTGCATTGTCCTAAAATTCACTGGCTGAAACTTTAAAACTTACCTTAAGGATATGGATGCCCAGCTCTCATTAATTTTAATTCAATTAATTAATTTGGTTACTCATTTCCCATTAATTTACATTAATTTTAATGGGAATTGGGCATCCAACTCCCATAGGCAGGTTTAAAAATATCAGCCAGAAGATAATGAATATCCAAGGGAAAGAAATTCCAGAGCAAGTCAGAACTTCTCATCTGTAAAAGTTCTTCTGTTAAAGTGCCATTTTATTGCTTTGCTTTGTCAGGGGTCACAAGTGATGATCTCTCAGAAAAGCCAAGAATGACAGTTCTTCAGAAGTCAGTCAGCAACTTGTGTTGTCTTTAGAAAGAAAACAATATAAGCCTAATTTGGACTGCTCAGCACTAAATTGTAGCAGCTTGTTGCATCTCAGGGTCAGATAGCTATGCTCTACGGGGAGTGCTGGCATACAGTTTGCACTGCTGTGGTATTAGAATATTATGCTAGTGTCAATGAAAGGTATCACAAGTCTATAATGTTGTTGCAGCATCCAGATGACATGGGAAGAACCAAATATTTTAGACCAGCCCTTGTAATCTCAGAGTGAGTCTGGCAATACACAGGTCTGGGTGTTTTCCTTCCATTTTACTGTATTTCTATTTCATGGAGGTATCAAATACTGGAAATGCAGTTTGTTTCTTTCTGCCACTGTATCCAATGTATTTTGTAAAGCAAACATATTAAGAAATTGTCATCAAATGTAAATTTGGTGACCAAGTCAACAAGAGCTATTATAAATCTTAATAATAAAATCTCCTTTCTCTTTTTTTATGTTTGTGGAAAGCATCATTCTTTTTCTTTTTAATTATCAGATTGTGGACACTTTTGTTTACAGCAGAATTATACTGGAGAAATTAAATTTCTCAGTTAACAATTGAAAAAAGTAGTTAAAATTGCAAAATAAGCAAGCCAAAACTCCCTTAATAAATTTTACCTTTTTTTTTTTTTTTTTTTTTTTTTTAAGGCAGTTTAGCTGCACAGGGGAAAATGCCACTTAATCATGCTACATTTAATTGGAACAAATAATTATAGTGAAATATTAATCATTATGCACTGAAGCCCCGTTTAAAATGTAATCAGTCTGAATTGAAGAGAGCCTGCCTACTGCATTCATTTGAACTGTAACCCTACTACGGTGTATTTCTTATGAATATACGTAGGATACGTGTATCTGTTCTAATACCATAGATAGTTTGCATATAGAATGTGATATAGCTAAGCTAATGTATATGAAATTTATCACTGTGGAAGTTTGTAAATATCTTGGAAGAAACATAAGAACGGAATTTTCAAGGCACTTGGTATGAACTGTCAGCATCCATTCCCAAAGTTAAGTCCCATTGGGGTTTTTTACTGTTGACTTCAATGGAAACAGCTTATAACCAATAACTATCAAGAATTTAAAAAAATAAATAAATCATGACTGCATTGATCAATTTCTATATAAATGTCCTCTGCTTTTGCATTTAAATGAAGATAGATTTGTTGTTCTGGATGGATTAGACATCTATTAAATATCCATGCACATAGTATTTAATTGTATTAAGTAAATATGGCAATTTTCTTGAATTAGAGATGGATTATTCCATTCAGAATCCAGAAATTAGACTTTATGATGTTTGCCAGTTTATGATTGAATTGTTAACTATTTTGTGGCTATTAAAATATTTTGAAATAGTTGTAAATCCTAAAAGTTTAGGAGTCTCTTGTGGCATAGAAGTGCTACTCCAGGATGCCTGGTTGAAGTCTGAGGTTGCGAGATCTTTACTAACCTCTTCCAAGCTCCTGACTACTTCAGCTTGTGGGCTATGATTCTGAAGCATTCTTTCTATGAGTTCATGTTTAATAAAATTACAAATGTTTAAATGCAGTAGGCTCAAGACAAATAAGGACTACAGACAGTAGACTTTCATCTGAGCATATCACCTTATCTCCTTTTATTTTGGTATGCAAGGAAATACAGATGGCAATTGCCTATATGTATTCATAAGCATTCCAACACCTTCCAGATGCTAGCAGTTTCATAGCACTCTTGCACAGTTTAACACCTGTACTAGGGTCAGATTCATAGGTGATATTGGTATTTGTGGATCCACTTTGAAATACATCTTTAACTGTGACCATGGTAAATTGCCTACTGAAACCTGAGCCTGAACTGATAGAAACTGCTAACTTTCAGGCAATAAAGTATGTAATGAGTTTCTCTGGTTTGTCACCAGATAGGAATAAATAATAGTACTGTTCAGTTTGTTTGTAAAGAGTGACTAGGAATATGGGATCCTACTTGGATGGCAAGTACTGGTCATTTTTTTACATATTTGACTCTATGTGATAATGGAAGAAGGGGAGGAGAGAAGATGGGGAAGGGAGAGGCGAGACCTACTCTGAGAATTTACCACTGCCCTCGTGCAGTTCTCCTCGTCTGGCAAGCAATCAGACGATCGGACAATTTCCTGTCCTACAGTAGCACAGCGTAACTATATAAACGCTGAGCAATGTTTCCCCATTAAGGAAAACACTTTACAGTTATTAGGTTTTCCATGTGGCTCAATATAAATGGTTAGCTGAGCATGTATTATTTTTAATCAGAGCATGAGGGCTTTGCTCACTTACCCGCTCAAGCTGCTTTGGTTCTCAATGCCCCAGCCACCTTTCAGTGTTTCCCTCTTCTATGAAGAACTCTGGCTAAATGTTTCCACAGGGAAATTGGCAGTTTGTAGTCAAAGTCTGAGCAGAGAAACAAAAGTGTGTGTGTGGAGGGGAAAGAGAGAAAGCAAAATAAGCTATTTCCTGAGAAATCTTTGGAGTTAAGGCTTTTGTCAGGTGGCTTTGACAAGAGTCAGGACTTGCTGAAAAGATAAAAGGGGAGTGAAGAAAAAAAGCAAGACTGAGGCAGTTTAAGATAGTATCCAGTGCATCTTAGTGCTAGATAGCATTCAAAGGACATGTTTAATTTAAGCTTGTCCTAGCAACACTTCCATGGAGCGTATTAACCTTTTTACCCTCCCTACCCCCATGCTGAGCAATGACGGTCTTTTCTTGCCTTTTAAAAATATCTTACCAGCTCTACTTCACCCTTTTTAATATTCTCTTTGAAAGACATGTATCCCAGAAGTCATCTGGTTGGAATCATGCTAATCTACCTGCTCCATCCCCCAGTAAAGAAGGTAAATATATACTTTAAATGGGGTTAATATGAAGAAAGTAAGAAGGGAGGAGAATAGTAAGGAGTTGGCTTGGCTGACAGGAGAATGGAGGAAAATTGCATAGTTAGCAGGTCAAAATGATTTGTAAAAACCCATGGGTATATAGGTCAAATATTCTGCCAGTGTATGTGTCATGGGTGTGCTGAGTTTGGTAAATCTGTGACTATTTATTATTTCAGCAGGAATGTTAGCAATGCTTTCTAGTACTATTTAATTATAGCTGTCCATTTGCAGGAACAACCCATGTTTTATATTCTCTTCCTTGCTTGTCTGGTCTCCGATCTGACTTTTGTGATGCCTCCTGAAATACTTGCTGGTTATAGGCAGTGCATTGGGCATATGTGGCATGGACATGACTAGAAAAGACCTCTGCTCATTCATTATTTGTGTAATTCAGTTCTAGTTATGGTAAACAGTGCTTTAAAAAGATGTTTTGTACCTTTTTAGAAAGAAAATCACATTTAACTATTCACTTAAGCTATTAAAAACAGAAAACAAACAAACAAAAAAACATTTCACATGCTGAAGTCTGATAAAAAACTTTTCGGAACCGATATGCTGTTTTGACTTGCAGAGAGGATGTGCTCCTGACATGATACTGGTATTGTGCTAGTAGTGTCAGAACCTGATACATGTTGTCACCTATTTAATGTGTATGATGCATCGCGCATGACATTACAATGACATTACAATGTGTATTAACACATAGGTAATGTTAGGTAATAGTCAACTTGTACTCTATCAGTAAACATCCAGGTCATTGCATAACAAGAACACTACACTTTTTTTTCACAGTTTTCAGTACCTTCAAAACCAAGGACTTCTGGAGCTAGAAATAGTATATTTGACAGTATTTGACAATATTAACAGTATTATTTGATAGTACTATGCATATTTTTTTCCATGAACTTGTGTGTACTTTAAAAACACACTACATCCTAGATCAAGTATTGACATTAATACCTATTGTAAGGTCTCTTCCGACTGGGACAGATGTTTGAATGCATTTAGATCGTACTTGGATCACTGAATCTCCTTTGGCTTGGACGTTCAACAGTGTTACTCGGACAGCAGAGCAGATCTTGTTGTGGAGATGACTTATTTAGGTCCAACAGCAAATACGTTTCTGTGTTACAACTGTTACAAGTGAAAATTGCATGTGTTTACAGTATTTCAATAAATCTATACTATACATATTAATCTTCATAGCTGTTTGAAATTGAAAAGAACTTGGAAAAATCAATGCATAAATAACTGAATCACTGTGTTTGAGATTTCAACATGCCACCTATGTTATAATTAATTCATCCAGTTGGCATCAGAGCTCACAGCCTGGAATAGTCTATTTACTAGGTGTTTAGAACTAATGCAATAGTTTCAAATAGGGGCCTAGATACAAATGTTTTCGTTTGTTCATTTTTTTTTCTTTAAGCTACTACAGTTCCTTCTGATTCTGTGTAATAGATAAGTTCAGGCACTTCACTTCTGAAAATGTGGTCCATGAGAATTTTTTAATGGGCTCCACCACAATGTCTTTTTTATATGATGAATAGGGCTGTGAGACCTCGGCTAGATTGCAGAAAAGCCACAGACGAAAAACACTGACAGCCAATGCACAAAAAGAGCAAGCTGTATAATTTACTGTGGGTCACCCATTTCAAATGCTGCAATGCTATATCCAAAGCTGTCACCTTCATAGATTGAGTGACCTCCTGAGATAGTAAAGGTTTTGAAATAAAGAAACATACCTTACAACTTATTAATCTTTAGACAAGCCATCAGAAAGATTTTTGACTGCTGTTTGTGGGTATCAAAAACTATGAGACAAAACATTTCCATGAAAGTTTGTGGGGAAAGTAAACCAACATATTGAAAAAAGACTTTGCTTTGCATCTTCTTTTGGGATGGGGTGACATTGATCTTTAAATACCTACAAATGAATCCAAATAGAGTTTGAGGCTTTCTGAAGTTTGCGTAAGTGATTTGCATTTCAAAAGGCCCTGCAGTAAACACCAGTTAAGGTCCCAAAAGTCTTTTAAGAGGATGATTAACTTGAGAAATTCTTTGTTAATAATTAGTCACTGAGGCTGACTCCTGGGTGAAATTTCGGGGGGGGGGGGGGGGAGGGGGGGGTGGACACAACATGAAATCCATGGAAATCAATTTTTTTGTTTGTTTTTTAATCACGACTAAATATGTGATGGAACATTAGCATGTACATTTAAGTTCATAGGAGTTTAAATAAAAAATCACAAAAAGGGTGTTCAATAGCACTACCAAATTGTAGTTTGATTTTCTGTGAGTTCTGTATAGCCACGTGAATTGATAGATAATATGATCTTGTATACCATCAGTATACTATAGATCAAAGTTCTTCTTAAACATTGTGAAACAAGACTGAAACCTGTTTCTGAGATCACCATCTAAAAGTAAGAAAAGAAACACCTAAGTGTTAGATATGGCTTGAGTACATGAAACAGCAACTCTACAAAAGAGAATGTGTGTGTGTGTATATATATATATGAAAGGCAAAATAAACTTCACCACTGTCCAGTACTACAGGCCTCATTCTACTGCCCTTTGTACTCTGTCTTTTCCATGTGGCCAGGGTTTCCGTAGCTTGTGAGTTACAGAATCATGCACATTGTGTGGGATTGTTGAACATCATCTAGACCGCTTCCTCCATTCAAAGCAGGTCCAGTTACAGCAGGTTGCTCGAGGCCTTGTCTGGTCAAGTTATGGATATCTGCAAGGAAGATTTCACAGGCTCTCAGGACAACCCATGGCATTGTTTGACCACCCAATAGGTGGGGGAAAAATATCCTTTTTTACAATAAGAATTTTGTGTTGCAACTTGTCTGTGCTGCCTCTTGTCCTAGCACTGTGGTCATTCAAGGAGAGTCATAGAATCATATACACTGGAAAAGACCTCCAAGGTCATCAAATCCAATGATCAACCTGACCTATAGAGTCCCATCACTAAACCCTGTCCCTCAGTACCATGTCCACATGTCTTTTAGATATCTCTGTGGATGTGGAATCCACCGCTTCCCTTGGCAAGATGTGACTATGCTTGACCAACCCTGCTGTGAAGAAATTCTTCCTAATCTAACTCAAGCCTCCCGTGGCACAACTTGAGACCCTTTCTTCATGTCCTGTCACTTGTCACTTGAGGAAAAAAAAAAAAAAAAAAAAAAAACCAGCCTCCGTGCTGCAACCTCCTTTCAGGTAGGTGTAGAGAGCAATGAGGTCTCACCTCAGCCCCCTCTTCTCCAGACTAACAGCCCAGTTCCCTAAATCTCTCCTCATAAGCCTTGTTTTCTAGTTCCTTCAGCATCTTCATTGTTCTTCTCTACACACGCTCAAGCAACTCAATATCCTTCTTGTAGTGAGTAAGGCTCTGCCTTCTCTGCATCTTTCCATTAGGTAGTAGAAACCAGCTCCAAGATCTCCTGCTGAAGCCCTCTTCTCTCAAGTCTGAACTTGTTCTCTCAACCTGCTATGGTATTGTCTGGGACAGAGTTAATTTGCTTCGTAGATGCTCATTCTATGCTTCATTTTGGATTTTGGATGAAAATAGTCATGATAACACACCAATGGTTTTAGTTGTTGCAGAGCATAGCTTGCACAGAGCCAAGGACATTTTTGCTCCTGAGGCTGCCCTGCCAGCGGGGAGCCTGGGGGTGCATGAGAAGATGGGAAAGGACACTGCTGCAACAGCGGACTCCAAGGGAGCAAGGGGACAGGACATGCCGTAGGAGGTCACACTCAGCAATGAAAGCTGGGGTAAAGAAGAAGGAAGGCAGGTAATATTTGGAGTGATGGCATTTTTTATGTCAAGAAACATTTAGGCTTGATGAGGCCTGCATTCCTGGAAGTGGCCACACACCTACCTGCCAACAGGAAGTAGCAAATGATTTCCTGGTTTTGCTTTGTTTGTGTGCGTGGCTTTTGCTTAACCTAGTAAACTGTCTTTGTCTCAGCCCATAAATTTTTGTGCTTTTACCTTTCTTATTCTCTCCCCCATCTCACCTGGGGAGAGTGAGCGAGCAGTTGTGTGGTGCTGAGCTGCCTGACAGGGCTAAACCATGACACAACCTCTCCTCACCTGACCCCTAGTCATCTGGGTGACACAGCAAAGCTCTGAGTGCACCAAGACCCACAGCTTCTTTCCCAAAGGAAACTGGAATCTTCACATGCTACTTGGGTGCTGTGTTTAAGCTCAGGCCCTCAGCCTCAGCTCTTGTCTGAGTGATGTTGCAGGTACATTTGTTAGAAAAGTGGATCAGGACTGCAGTATAGGCAGGCTGGGTCTTGTGTCTAATTTTTTCCTTTATCAAATGACCTGAGGCATCTGCACAAGATGTTAACCTCTTTATGTTAGCTGATGTGAAACATCATGATATGTATAAAGTGACTTTTACAGTATTTATTTTAATTCAGCTGAGGTTCTGAGCCATCTTTCATTTTCCACTGGGTCAACTACAGCTCCAGGCCAAATTGTCTCACAGGTATCTCACTGGCTGATGAAAAGGAAAACACTATGCTTTCCTCTTTTTTTTTTTTCCACATTTTCTTCTATCCCATATAGCCACACCTCTCTATTACTGTAAAAGAGTATTTGAGGAAGGGATATTTTTATCCTGGATCAGGCACCTAAAAATTAATGATTAAAACAGATGGCCATCTCACGTAGTTTAGCATGTGCACCACAGTTCTGTAATGCCTTAAAGAGAAAAAGAAGTCTGCATATGTGAGGTTGGACAGGCCACTTGAGGGATTTCAAGAGGTCATCTTATTTATTCATCTTTCCTACACCAGGATCAACTCTTTCTAAAGCTTCTCACAGAAGCTGATTAAGAATGTTCTTAAAGACCTTGGGTGACATACTATAACCTGCCTAGATGACATGGTCCAGTGCTTAACGACCTTTCACAGAATCACAGAAAGTTAGGGATTGGAAAGGACCTTGAAAGATCATCTAGTCTAATCCCCCTGCTGGAGCAGGAGCACCTAGATCAAGGCACACAGGATCGCGTCCAGGCGGGTTCTGAATGTCTCCAGAAAGGTTGAATATCTTCCTGTGAAAGGTTTTCCCAGTGTTTAGCCTTGTACCTTTTGGTACTATTTGGAAGTCCATTCTTTTCTACCTACCCAAAGTGGACATAAAGGATAGGTTTTTACCCTCTTTTCTGCAGAAGGTATTTCCCAAACATTGGTAATAGCATCTATATATATGTATACATATTACATATACATCCACATTAGACTACCAAAGAGCTGAATGCAGCTTAAATGTGCGTATGAGCACTAAAAATGATATTATCCTGCTTCATCCAAACCTGTCTTTTACAGGAAAGTCATTACTGAATGTATATTGTATGGTGAAGAAGGTGTACAATATTTGTTTTATTTAGCAGAAGATTTTAAAATCATGGGTGTCTAATATTTGACCCACTGACCCTTAATAGTTCCCAAATGTACCAGCCTACAATATAACTACTCTTACCAAATACCACCTGTGATAAATATGCTATCAAACACATTAATGCAGTGTCTGCAATGTTATCCATTCAAATATCATTTGTAAAGTGGATTACAATGCTCTTTCCTGTATTTCACTTGACTAGCAATTACTCAAGAAAGAGATGGCATCCAAAGTCCAGCAAATTCTATGCCTTCTTTTGCTGCTGGAGGGAAAAAACAAAATGAACAAACAAACTAAATACAAAACAGCAAAAGCTGATACTTCATCAACTTTTTAAAGTAAATGTCTTTAACAAAATATCCTGAGAAAGATTGTTTTGGTGATATTGATGTTTGTGACAATGATATTGGAGGCTGGATGCATGATTTCAAAAAGCAGGAGCTGTAGACTCTCTTCTCTCCACCCCCCAAATGGGAAAGTTGCCTCACAAAAATCTTAATATATTAAGCCCATTTTTCCTAGAGATAATGTGTACTGCTGAGATCTTTCACCAACAGCTGTCCCATCCCTCACTCCTCTTAAATGTAATACTGGTTCTGCTTTTGTCTCAGTGCTCTGCTTTCTCATGTATGATGTGAGGTAAATTACTGGATCTGCTATTCAACAAAATACAGAATTTCCATGGGTTCCATAAACAGCAGCTTCCTTAAGCCAGAGTGAACTACATGTTCTTATCCTTTTCATGGCTGACTCTTAGAGTCACATAATTTAGAAGGAAGTGGAAGAAATAGCTTTGCATTGTGTAACTTCTAATAGATGGTCATTAATATGCATAAAAGCCTTATGCAGGTGCATCTGATACTGCTATAAATTTAATCCATCTCTTTCTTATTGGTATTCCCTTTCTTCTTCCCCATGATCCTTCTTCTACATTCTCTTTCTCCTTACCATAGTCATCTCTTTCCCCTCTACTGTTCCATGTCTCAGGGACGTTGGTCCCAGCCAACATGGGTTCATGAGGGGTAGGTCCTGCCTAACAAATTTGATTTTCTTTTATGATAAGATCACCCATCTAGTCGATCAAGGGAAACCAGCTGATGTAATCCTTTTGGATTTCAGCAAAGCTTTTGACATGGTTTCCCATAGGATCCTACTGGACAAAATGTTCAGCATACAGCTAAACAAAAACATCATACGATGGGTGAGCAATTGGCTGACGGGCAGGGCTCAAAGGGTTGTGGTAAATGGGGCCACATCTGGCTGGCAGATGGTCACCAGTGGGGTCCTCCAGGGCTCCATCTGAGGGCCAGTCCTCTTCAATGTTTTTATAAATGATTTGGATGTAGGACTAGAAGGTGTTTTGAGTAAATTTGCCGACGACACCAAACTTGGAGAAGCTGTGGACTCAGATGAGGGTGGAAAGGCCTTGCAGAGAGATCTGGACAGATTGGAGAGCTGGGCTATCACCATCCACATGAAGTTTAACAAGAGCAAGTGCCGGGTCCTGCACCTGGGAAGGAGCAACCCTGGCTATACGTACAGACTGGGGGACGAGATGCTGGAGAGCAGCACCGCAGAGAGGGATCTGGGGGTTGTGGTTGACAGTAAGTTGAAAATGAGTCAGCAGTGTGCCCTGGCAGCCAGGAGGACCAACCGTATCCTGGGGTGCATCAAGCATGGCATTGCTAGTTGGTCAAGGGAAGTGATTGTCCCGCTCTACTCTGCGCTGGTGCAGCCTCACCTCAAGTACTGTGTGCAGTTCTGGGCACCACAGCACAAAAAGGACGTTAAACAGTTGGAGAGTGTCCAGAGGAGGGCTACAAAGATGGTGAAGGGCCTAGAGGGGAAGACATATGAGGAGCGGCTGAGGTCACATGGTTTGTTCAACCTGGAAAAGAGGAGGCTGAGGGGAGACCTCATCGCAGTCTACAACTTCCTCGCGAGAGGGAGTGGAGAGGCAGGTGACCTATTCTCTGTTATCACCAGTGACAGGACCCGTGGGAACGGTGTTAAGCTGAGGCAGGGGAAGTTTAGGCTAGACATCAGGAAGAGGTTCTTCACCGAAAGGGTGGTTGCACACTCGAACAGGCTCCCCAATGAAGTAGTCACTACACCAAGCCTGTCTGAATTTAAGAAGAGATTGGACTGTGCACTTAGTCATACGGTCTAAACTTTTGGGCAGACCTGTGCGGTGTCAGGAGCTGGACTTGATGATCCTTATGGGTCTCTTCCAACTCGGGATATTCTATGATTCTATGACATGTCCATGTGATATGTCCATGGTGATAAATGCTGTATTCATGCTAAATTAGACATAGGTCTCTCCCCTGTCTTCACACTAAATATCCTTTCTTTGTAACTTCCTGAGTTTTTAGGATTTAATGATTTTCTACCATGATTCCTACTCACACACCTTCTTTTTGGCATGTAGCGAATGGAGTGAGGAAGACTTGCTTGGCCTCCTATGACCACAGCGATTTCTGTATTGAAGAATTTGTCTTCTAGGGCTGCAGATTTTGTCAGCAGCAGTGCTTTGTGGAAGGAAGCCACTGTCAGAAGGGCTGTTGGACTATTCAGCGTTGCATTTTTTTACCCCTTTTAAACTAACCTGACTCAATCCTTGTTTTTGTGCTTACAGCAAAATATTTATCTGAAATAGCTGAACATATCCCACACAGGGAACTACTATGTCTGGGAAACCATCCAAAAAGCTAAGTAGAACTCTTATGTTGGAATTAAAAAAAAAAAGTTCAGGCTTCCAATTATATTTAAAAGACATAGTCCAATCTGACTGTGCTCACCATTCAGCTCCAACACTGTAATGCACAGTTTTTAGCCTTAAAAGGAAAAATATATATTCCTAACTTCCCTTTCCTGTACTGAACTGTCTGAACTGTCTCTTTCCCTGTAACACATTTCCAAAAACATACCCCCACAAAACTTTAGGCATATTGTGTGCTTAGAGCTGAAGAAAGTGTCCCATTTTCAGTGTTGTTAAGCTTCCATGTTGTTCCTTTAAAAATATATTTGCTGTGTCAAGCTCGAAAGCTTGCTCATTGCTGCTATATAAGCAACTATGTGTTAAATATGAAGATATAAATCTTCTGATATATTTTCTGCCTTCTTGGTCATTATTTTAAAACCGATGAAGTCACTGATGTCATTGTAAGTTTTTCTTCATTAGTTCTGACATTTGTTGTTTCATTCTCTGTTATACTTAAGACTTTTTCAAATACAGGGGTTGCGTTTTGAGTGCTTGGTTGCCACTGAAATAAAGGGAATTAGATTTATGATTCCCTGAGTGTCAGGAAAAAAAAATACTATTGTATGATTGGCCCTGTACTCACTAGGGACAGTAGATAGTCTTCTATATCCTCTGGAATCTAATGGACTTTCTGTCTTCTGTGTACCGTGTTGGTTTACGTTGCAGGTTATAATAGTCATCATCACTAGATTAATTAAAATAACTGTCAGTAACATAACAAAAATAATACAGCTGAGTTAAATTCCAAATTCAAACATATTCCTTTAGCAGGGTTTTCTTTAGCAAAACTGGAAAGAAAGGTTCCTCAAATAGAAGATTTGATGTGGGAACAGAGAGTGATGCAGTTTATTGACCTCTCTTTACTGCCTAAGAATTTAAACTCAAATAATCCTATCCTATATATTTTTCCAAATTTATTTAATTTATTTCTTAGGTTTTGTGTCCATTGGAATACTTTACCTCGTATTTAAAAATAATTTTTAAAATGTAAAAATTAGTAAACAATGTAAACATATTTTTTTTTTCTTTCCAAGCATTTTGATGCCCACATGCATAGTTCCCATGTAGAGAAAAGCTATGTTGTATTCAACACTATTTTGAGAAAGGTTTATGCATTTCACAGGAGATCCTTGTCCAACCTACTGCTCATATCAGGTCAGCTCTGGGGTCAGAAAAGGTTGCCTGAGCCTTGATCCCATCAGGCCTTGAAAAACATCTCATGGTAATGACAGCATAACCTTTCTGGGTAGTCTGTTCTCTCTCTTGATTACCCGCAAAATAAAATATTTTTTCCATATATCCAGGCGGAAACCATCCTGTTTCTGTTTATAACAAATGTCTGTTGCTCTCCCAATGTACAACAAAGTTAAGAGCCTGTCTCCATGATCTTTAGGCACTTCTCTGTGTCAGTGGTGAGGCCACATCTGGAGTATTTTCAATTCTGGGTTTCACAACACATGAGACATATGAGGAGAGTCCAGAAAAGGGCCAGTAAGATGTTTAGGGGGCTGGAGCATTTCTCTTATGAGGAAAGACTGGGAGAGCTGGGACTGTTCAACCTGGAGAAGAGACGGCTCAGCGGGATGTACATCAAAATACCTAAAGGGAGGGTGTAAAGAGGATGGAGCCAACCTCTTCTCAGGGGTCTCCAATGCCAGGACAAGAGGCAATGGGCACAAACTGGAACACAGAAGGTTCTGTCTGAGCATCAGGAAGCACTTATTTACTACGAGGGTGGTGAGTAGTGGCACAGGTTACCCAAAGAGGTTGTGGAGTCCCTCTTCTTGGAGACATCAGTTAGTAGCAATGCCCCTGGAAGCTACCAGAAGCAGTTAAAACCAACAATCACAATTTAAAAGCAATATAATCAGGAAAAACAAACAAACAACTGCTGGAGTGGAAATAAAATCTAAAAAAAATGTTGCCAAAAGAAATCACATAAGAAAAGAAATACCGGGATAGATACACTATACGTATCTATACAGGTTGCTTCATTGGCCCTTTATAGTCCATTAGGCAGACATACTCTCATTTTGCCTGTATACTTCCCAAAGGATGAGTAAGTTTTATGCCAGCATTTTTTTTAATTCCCCTTTGAGCTAGTATGTGTATGTAACGTATAGTTGTTTTGCTCTACTTACAATTTCAAGAGAATGGCAATAAGAATACGGGGTCTTCCCTTAGGGAAGGTTCATGCCAGTCTACCTACCACTTCTTTCAAAAAGCACAACTCCCTCACCTCCCATGGAGTTTAGAGGTTGTTATATATGCATATTCCTTCTGCACAGTCTGGATTATTTCTTTGTGAATTATCTTAAATAACAAGTGTTTATGAATGGCAGTAGATAAGCAGTTCACATTGTCAGTTGACAATACATCAGTGCACGCTCTCAGGTCTACCAGTTTCTCTTTTGGAGATCTGCCGTTGCCTAAGCAATAGTTTCCAATTGAATTAATTACTGCTTAGTATAGCAATATGTTCTGCTCTGTTAAGCTAGCCATCTGCTCTTCTTTTTAAGGTTGGTTGTCCTTCCATAGTGAAATATTTAACCTTATCTAAGCTATTTAACAATGCACATCAGAAACAATTTGACCACCAGAGGGTTTGTTGAATTACCAGGGATACATTCAAAGTATTCCCCAGGAAATGTGCTAGTTCTGCGATAGTGCATATTTCAAGTGCACCTAGGTGACTCCACTTAAACTTCTTTCCAAAACAGGTCATGAAGTGAAATTATGGCTAAATGGCTAACTTTTTAGAAGCCAAGAACAGTCCTATTTACTGTAGGTTGTGTTTGAAGCCCATGTTACATTGCCAAGCTTTCAAGGACTCTCACATGAACCAGAAGACACACAAGTACATTAACAACCATTCGTTCTTTCTAAATCCAGCTGGTTAGTGGTTAGATGGTTCTAGACCATTAGAATCTCTTATGCCATGAAGAGCAGTACTGTTTAAACTTCTCAGGTGAAAATTTTGTACTGCTTTCAGTTGAATGTCCTGAGAACTCACTCTCCATGCAGATTAAATCTATATTTGTTAAAAGTACCTTGGATATGATTTTGTAAGTGTGTTTTGTCAAACTACATTTGCCTTTTTAGAGTACTTTGCAATTTGAGTTTTCCACAGATATAGATATCAAGCAGGTGATTGTTTCTATTAAGTCTTTAAAATAATGTCCAATGATTTTGTGTGAAAAGCCAGTGAGTCACTGGGAAAAGAATGAAACTTGGCAAACACTCACTTTCTTATGACAGAGCAGTATACAAGGAAATTCTACAAAGCTAGATGACAGCTAACACTACTGGTGGCATCATGCATATTCTTTAGTTAGGTATACAGTCAAGGTTCACTGTAGACTACAGTCTTAAATTAGTCATTTCCCTCTTTGGAAAATATTTCTAAAATGCAAACATACATTTGAGACACTGAATTTTAGAATGCAGCAGCAGATGGAGCAGTCATTTTTTGGTGCCATCGTTAATAAATCAAAGGGAGAGTGCTAGAGTGCTCACACACCAGATTTTTGCTGTATGTTGATATGAAGTTTAGTAAAACTGATCATGAAAAGGCATATAGTAGAGAATAATGAAAAGAGGGGCCTTTCCCTGGTTTCTCTTTTTGGATATGAAAATAAATTCTCATTATTCTCTCTTTCCCATTTATTCACTACGCATTTAATAAGCTACTTTCTAAATTGTATTAGCATATGAATTTCAAAGAATACCTGACAATAAGATGGAATAGACTGCACATTGAAAAAACAAATAGTTGACACCTTTTAGTGTTTTAAAAGTGACAATTTTATAAAAAAAATGCTCAAATTAACAACAACAACAACAAAAACTTTCTTAGAATCATAGAAGCATAGAATCACAGAATCATCTAGGTTGGAGGAGACCTCCAAGATCACCTAGTCCAACCTCTGACCTAACACTAACGAGTCCTCCACTAAACCATATCACTAAGTGCTACATCTAAACGTCTTTTAAATACCTCCACGGATGGTGACTCAACCACTTCCGTGGGCAGCCCATTCCAATGCCTAACAACCCTTTTGGTAAAGAAGTTCTTCCTAATATCCAACCTAAACCTCCCCTGGCGCAACTTTAGCCCATTCCCCCTCGTCCTGTCACCAGGCACGTGGGAGAATAGACCAACCCCCACCTCACTACAGCCTTCTTTAAGGTACCTATAGAGTGCGATAAGGTTGCCCCTGAGCCTCCTCTTCTGCAGGCTAAACAATCCCAGCTCCCTCAACCGCTCTTCGTAAGACTTGTTCTCCAGACCCCTCACCAGCTTCGTTGCCCTTCTCTGGACATGCTTGAGCACCTCCATGTCCTTCCTGTAGTGAGAGGCCCAAAACTGAACACAGTACTCGAGGTGTGGCCTCACCACAGCTGAGTACAGGGGTACAATCACTTCCCTAGTCCTGCTAGCCACACTGTTTCTGATACAAGCCAAGATGCTGTTGGCCTTCTTGGCCACCTGAGCAGACTGCTGGCTCATATTCAGCTGGCTATTAACCCATACTCCCAGGTCCTTCTCGGCCAGGCAGCTTTCCAGCCACAATCATTCAGGTTGGAAAATCACTGGAATCATTTAGCTTGGAAAAGACCTCCAAAATCATTTAGTCCAACCTTTAACCTAGTACTGACAAGTCCACCACTAAACCATGCTACTTATTTCTACAGCTACACGTTTCTTGAAGACCTCCAGGGATAGTGACTCAAGCACTTCCTATATTCCAATGGTGCACAGCCCTTTCAGCAAAGAAATTTTCCTAATATCCTACCCTGGCACAACTTAAACCCATTACTTGTTGCTTGGGAGGAGAGACTGATCCCCATCTCACTATAGCCTCCTTTATGGAAATTGTAGAGCATGATAAGGTCTCCCCTAAGCCTCATTTTCTCCAGCCTAAACAACCCCAGCTCCCTCAGCTGCTTTTCATAAGACTTGTTCTTAGACCCTTTGCCCTGCTGCCTTTCTTTGGACATGCTCCAGCACTTCCATGTCCTTCTTGTAGTGAGGGGCCCAAAACTGAACACAGTACATGATGTACTGTGATACTCACTAGAGCTGAGTACAGAGCGACAACCACTTCCCTAGTCCTGCTGGCCACACCATTTCTGATCCAAACCTGGATGTTGTTGGCCTGCTCATATTCAGCCAGTTATTGACCAATACCCCCAGGTCCCTTTCCAACAGGCAGCTTTCCAGCCACTCTTTCCCCAGCCTGTAGCATTGCATGGGGTTGTTGCACACCAAGGGCAGGACCCAGCACCTGGCCTTGCTGAACTTCATACAGTTGACAAAAGAGACTTGAAAGAGCAAGTTTTCACATTTGATGTTCACTATTCCTGTTACTCTAAGAAAACCAGCAACACTAGATGAACCAAGATCATCTGCTTAAACATCACAGAAAGACATCCTTAATTCTGAAGCATCACAAAACTTTCAGTATGTTAAACTGAAATACGTTCTTCATATTTTACAGTCTTGAACATTGTGCTTTCCTCTAATACTTGAAAAAGGCTGTAATAACACTAAACAATACTCTAAATGTTATTTATCATCCTATGTCAGAGTAGATATATTGCTAGTGCTCCCATACTAGAATATCTGAGCTTATGCAGCAAAAAGTAAGGGAGAACATAATATATTTAGCAGTAAGGTTTTCTTCGTTGTGGAAAAGGATAATCTGCAGTAATTGCCTGTGTATGTAAAGAAGGCTTCCCTGAGCTAGCTGGCTATGTAATGACTGGTATAAAAAAATGTTCATGTACCTTTCTCTGAAACATCTGTTCAGCTACTGGTAGAATCAAGGTAATACATTAATTCAACTATAAGTTAATTTAATAGTGTTTTATTGCTGATTTTCATTAAAAGAAGTTTATAAATTTATCATTTATATATAACTGTGTATGTCATTTTAATGAAAAAAATGTTTTAAAGGAAGACTGCATTTTGTTCTAGATTGGTTTCCGTAATCTTAAGAAACATGATCTGGACTACCTGGAACTCTAGAATTTCTCCTATTACAATGTTGCCAATGAGCTCAGATGTGCAAAAATACGTTTAAAATGTGCAGCAACTACATGTTGATAAAAAAGCATTCTACAGCTGAGCTGATCCTGTCTGCCCAGTGTATTTGAGTGTAAAAGAAATCCTATGTGTTAAAAATTGAATTACCTCTAAGTAAATATTGCAATTGTTGAGATACCATGAAAATATGATAATTAGCATGAGAAAACATTTCACCATCATGTGCAACACTTATCTGATCCCTTTTTATTCATTAACAGTCTATATATTTAGAATAGCTTCACATTTGTCTTAGTCTCCAGGCTGGTGTATAACAACTACTTTGTCTAAAGGCTGCTCAAAAACATATATTGATATATATGTGCCTTGTGGTAAACGTGAGATGCTCAATAAATGAAGTCAGAGTCTGAAATCTTACTGCTTAACAAATAACAATGATAGAGCACATACCAATGTAAAGAGGCTTCTAAAGCAATTCAAAGTCTAGGACTGGGTCCATCCTGCCTAGAGATTGCAAAGGCAATTATAGTAGAAATAACTGGACATTCACTATCTCACCACAGCACTCTGAGTTCCAACTACGATTACACTACAATTGCACGATGCTACACAGAAATCATAGAATCATGCAATAGTTTGGGTTGGAAGGGACAATGTCTCTTGCCTGAGCCCCAGGGAAGCAGCAGATTTCCCTTTGGGTTGGGTCTGGATGGCAAATTAGGGCCTCTGTCCCCTATGAAGACAGGCCTCAGCCTGTGTTCATAGGAGAAGACCTCCAGCCCTTTCTCATCATCCTCTGGATTTGCTCCATGTCCTCTTCATGTTGGGAGTACCAGAGTTCCAGCTGAGGTCCGACAAGAGTGGAACAGAGGGACATAATCACATCCCTCGATGTGCTGGCCATGCTGCTTTTCACGCAGCGCAGCATACAGCTGGCTTTCTGGGCTGCAATCACACATTGCTGGCTCATGCTGAACTTCTCAAAAACAAAACCCTCAAGTCCTTCTTCTGAGGGCTGAACCCAGTCCCCTCGTTGAGCAGAATGTATTCATGCCTGGGATCACTTTTACCCAAGTGCAGGACATTGCATTTAGACATAGAAGACATAGAATAATAGAATATCCTCAGTTGGAAGGGACCCACAAGGATCATCGAGTCCAACTCCTGGCACCATACAGGTCTACCCAAAAATTCAGACCATATGACTAAAAGCATAGTCCAAACACTTCTTAAACTCCAACAGACTTGATGCCGTGACTACATCCCTGGGGAGTCTGTTTCAGCGTGCGACCACCCCTTTGGATGAAGAACTTCTTCCTGATATCCAGTCTGAACCTCCCCCATCACAACTTGACTCCATTCTCTCAGGTCACTAAAGAGAGTAGATCGGCACCTCTCCCTCCTCTCCCCCTCGCGAGGAAGCTGTAGACCACGATGAGGTCTCCCCTCAGCCTCCTCTTTTCCAGGTTGAACAAACCATGTGACCTCAGCCGCTCCTCATATGTCTTCCCCTCTAGGCCCTTCACCATCTTTGTAGCCCTCCTCTGGACACTCTCCAACAGTTTAATGTCCTTTTTATACTGTGGTGCCCAGAACTGCACACAGTACTCGAGGTGAGGCCGCACCAGCGCAGAGTAGAGCGGGACAATCACTTCCCTTGACCGACTAGCAATGTCGTGCTTCATCCACCCCAGGATACGGTTGGTCCTCCTGGCTGCCAGGGCACACTGCTGACTCATTTTCAACTTGCTATCGACCAAAACCCCCAGATCCCTCTCTGCGGTGCTGCTCTCCAGCATCTCGTCCCCCAGTCTGTACGTATAGCCAGGGTGGCTCCTTCCCAGGTGCAGGACCCGGCACTTGCTCTTGTTAAACTTCATGTAGATGGTGATAGCCCAGCTCTCCAATCTGTCCAGATCTCTCTGCAAGGCCTTTCCACCCTCAACAGAGTCCACAGCTCCTCCAAGTTTGGTGTCATTGGCAAATTTGCTCAAAACACCTTCTAGTCCTACATCCAAATCATTTATAAAAACATTGAAGAGGACTGGCCCTCAGATGGAGCCCTGGAGGACTCCACTGGTGACTGGCCACCAGCCTGATGTAACCCCATTTACCATAACCCTTTGAGCCCTACCTGGCAGCTAATTGTTCACCCATCATATGATTTTTTTTATCTAGCTGTATGCTGAACATTTTGTCCAATAGGATCCTATGGGAAGCTGTTGAAAGCTTTACTGAAATCCAAAAGGATTACATCAGCTGGTTTCCCTTGGTAAACTAGATGGTGGTCTTGTCATAAAAGGAAATCAAGTTAGTCAAACAGGACCTACCCCTCGTGAACCCATGTTGGCTGGGACCAATGACTGCATTGACCCCCAGGTGCGCTTCAATAACTCCCAGGATAATCTTCTCCATAATTTTATCAGGCACTGACGTGAGACTGACAGGCCTGTAGTTACCAGGGGTCTTCTTTCTTGCCCTTCTTGAAAATTGGTACAACATTTACCAGCTTCCAGTCTACTGTGACCTCTCCAGATTCTCAAGACTGTTGAAAAATAATTGAGAGAGGTCCAACAATAACATCAGCCAGCTTTCTGAGCACCCTGGGATGAATCCCATCCGCACCCATGGACTTGTATGGATCCAGGTGGAGAAGCACATCCTGCACATGTTCAGGGTTGGTTGGGAGTTTTTCATTCCCACCGTCATGGTCCTCCAGCTCAGGGCACCCTGGGTCCCGAAGCCCATCATCGTCGTTGAAGACAGAGGCTCTGCTTTGTCTATGTCCTTGTTTGTGAAGTGACCATCCCCATCAAATAGCAGATCTACATTTTCTCTGGTCTTCCTTTTTCTGTTCACGTATTTAAAGAAGTGCTTTTTATTGTCTCCTACAGAACTGGCCAGCTTCAGCTCTAATTGAGCTCTGGCCGCACGACTTTTCTCCCTACAAAGGTGAACAGCATCCCTGTAGTCCTTCCATGTTGCCTGACTCTGCTTCCAGCAGCCATACACTTTCTTTTTGTCCCTAAGCTACAGCAGAAGATCCTTGGTCAGCCAAGACGGCCTTCTGCTCTGCCTGCTTGACTTCTGATATTTTGGAATTGTCTGATCCTGTGCTTTTAGGAGGCAGTACTTAAAGGCTGACCAGCACTGATGGACGCCAATGCCTTCAAAAGCAGTTTCCCAAGGGACCTTGCTAACTAGTTCCCTGAGCAGCCTAAAGTCTGCTCTCCCCATATCCAGGGTTGAAGTTTCAGTGGCAGTTTTCCTCCTGTCACCAAAAATTTTAAACTCAACCGCCTCATGATCACTATGACCAAGACGGCCGCCAATTGCCACGTTCCCCACAAGACCCTCCCTGTTCTCAAGCAACAGATCTAGGAGGGCACCTTTCCTAGTTGGCTCCCTTAGCACCTGCACCAAGGAGTTATCATGACTTAAGATGATCATGACTTTATGCTTTAAGAACCTCCTGGACCTGCTTGTGTTGGCTGTGTGCTATTCCCTGTTAACATCTGGCAAGTTGAAGTCCTCCATGAGGACAAGGGCAGTTGATCTTGAGGTATCTCTTAGTTCCTCAAAGAATCATTCATCAGCATTGTCGTCCTGGCCGGGTGGTCTGTAATAAACTCCCACAACGACATCCCCTTTCTTTGTTTGTCCCTTAATCCTTACCCAGGGGCTCTCAACTTTGCCATCGCCTACTGCAAGCTCCACACAGTCCAGCCCCTCCTTTACATACTGCACGATCCCCCCACCTTGCCTGCCCTGCCTGTCCCTCCCAAAGAGCCTGTAACCGTCTATTGCAATACACCAGTCACAGGACTCATCCCACCAAGTTTCGCTTATGCCAATGATATCCTAGCTCCGGGACTGGGCCAAGACATCTAGCTCCTCTAGTTTATTCCTCACGCTGCATGCATTAGTGTAGAAGCACTTCAAATGCACCTCATTGTATGCAGCACCTCGTGGAGCAGACCGAAGGACCTCACTAGCACACAGTCTCTCTGATTCTGGCATGCCATCACATAGCTTATCACCATTAAACCAGCCTGGTTTTATCCCTTTCCCCCTTCAACTCTAGTTTAAAGCCCCCAACTTCATATGCATGAAGTTTCACAATGCGCCTATACATATGCATGACCTGTCCCCGCTTCATATTAAAATTAGTTCAAGAAGTCATTTCCATAAGCTCCTCCCATCTGCACTTGAGCAGTGTCTCCTGGTGGTGGTCGCTGGGGGTTGTGGGGATGAAGGTTGGTGACTCTTCCTCATCACCACTAGCTGACCTCTTGTTGTTGCGCAGGCTCAGTTGCTCCTTGGCTCTTGTCCATCCACAGGACCAGTTTCTGCCAGTTTCTTAAGATAGGCTCACATTGTTATCAAGAGACTAACCTTAGTAAGGGGCCCAAGGCTTCTTGCTTTAGTTAATTTGCACAATGCACAATAGTTAGCAAAGACACTAAGTAGCATCCTAGTTTAATGCTGTCAGCCCTCTATCTCTACTTGATAAGATTCTCCTAACTCCCTCTCTCCGGAGAAGAGCCTGATCCCCACCTTGCTGCAACCTTAAGGTAATTGTAAAATACAGTAAGGTCTCCCCTGAACCTTCTTTTCTCCAGGTTAAACAACCCCAGTTCCCTCAGCTGCTCCTCATCAGACTTGTTCTCCAGACCCTTCACCAGCCACGTTGCCCTTCTCTGGACACACCCCAGCAGCTCTACGTCCTTCCTGTGGTGAGGGACCCAAACACAGTACTCGAGGTGTGACCTCACCAGAGCCGATGGACAGGGGGACAATCACTTCCCTAGCCCTGCTGGGCACATCATTTCTGATACAAGCCAGGATGATGTTGGCCTTCCTGGCTAATATTCACCCAGGTATCAACCAATACCCCCAGATCCCTGTCCGCTGAGCAGCTTTCCAGCCACTCTTCCCCCAGCCTGTAGCATTCCATGGGGTTGTTGTGCCCCACGTGCAGAACCCAGCACTTGGCCTTGTTGAACCTCATAGAGCTGGCCTTGGCCTATGGGTCCAGCCTGTCCAGATCCCTCTGCAGAGCCCTCCTACCCTTGAGCAGATCAACACTCATGCCTAACTTGGTGTCACCTGCAAACTTACTGAGGGTGCACTCAATCTCCTCATCCAGATCATCGATAAAGATATTGAAGAGAAGATGCTCCAGTCCCTTCAACATCTTTGTGACCCTTTGTTGGACAGCGTGTCTGTGTCTGTCTTGTACTGGGAAGACCAGAACTGGGATTTCCAGGTGTAACCTCACCACGGCTGAGCAGAGGGGGAGGATCATCTCTCTTGACCTGCTGGCAACATTTTTTCTAACGCAACCAAGAATAACCATTAGACTTGTTAACAGTAAGAGCACACTGCTGTCTCATTTTCAACAGGACTCCTAGATCCTTTTCTGCAGAGCTGCCTTCCAACTGGCTGGCCCCTAGCATGTCCTGGTGCCTGGAGTTGTCCTTCCCCAGGTGTAGGACTTGAACAGTTTTATTCATGTCTCAGGCATTGGCTGGGTATGTCCAGAGCCAAGCAGTGCTGGAGTGAGGGGAGTGTACCAAGGGGACAGAGGTACCCACACTCCAGGCCTGTCCACTTCCAGGTAGGTAGTGGAAAATGACCCAGCAGTGGCCACTGTTCCCACAGGGTCTACCCTAATGAGTACGGACAAGCTACTGAGAATAACATTTCCAAAAGTCAAAATTAAAATTTGTGGACACAGTGGAGATAGGGTGGCTTGTTTCTTTGTTTGTTTGTTTCCTTTTCTGTTTTCATCAACTTAGATGAACATGTCCGCTTCTACCCTTATTGCTATGATGAATACACTGTCCTTTTTTCTCATTTCTGATATGATGTTCAAAAGAAATTCAGCTTTTGAAGACATGCCTTCTGAAAGCCCATTTCTTTTTCTGAGCCTTGTCTCATATTTATCAGTGTAATAAAACAGCTGCAAGCTGCCTCCACAGGGATATTTTTTCTTTTTTAAAAACATGCCAGGCGACTTATTTAAGATTTTTCCTATCAGTTTCATCTGACAGAACATTGCTGAAATAATTTGCAATTTTTTTCCATTATATTCTTTTTAGCCTGTCCTGACGATAGAAAAACACGAGTAAACAAAGTTTAATTATATAATTAGTCCTTTCTGCTATTTATAGAAACTTTTTTTTTTTAAGCTTCATATGTCAAGTCTGTCTTTAGTTATATCAGTTTTTGCTGAGTTATAGCTCAGCAACAATGTAGAAAAAGAAGTATTTTTAGATATAGAGGTAGTCTATTTTCTCTCACAGGAACACCAAGCATCTGGCTTCAAAGATTGGTCAGACATGTGCGGTGCCAAGAGTTGGACTTGATGATCCTTATGGGTCCCTTCCAACTCGGGATATTCTATGATTCTATGATTCTATAATGGCAGTAACAATTATTTGCATCATAGCCCCAGCTAGCACAATAGCTGAAAGCACCTGTTGTTGTTTCTCAGTCTCCTAACCTGGCCCCAGTGAGACAATGGCTGAAATACCCTACCATTTCTCTCTGTGATAATAATATTTATGAAAGGCATGTGGTATGACACATAAGAAAATTAACAAGGTTGCTATTTGTGTTTGTTTTACATAAGTGAATGAATAAAGCAGGATCAATCTAAATAAATAAATAAAAGCAAATATTTAAACACTGCTTCTCAAAAGAGAAGTGCAAACTCATAATAAATTCTCTTAGTAGACCATCAGCTGCTCAGAGGCTCTACCTGTGGAGGGAAATTGTTACCTCAGAAGAACAGATAAGTTGTTCTTACTCATTATCATGAGAAGGATGCACAGGGTGAACAATTCAGATATGCACAGTTTATCCAAGTCACAGCTCTGCTGCTTTTATGAGTATGATCAAACATAAGATGCTTGCTTGGCAGTAATTAGACGAGCACTACTTCCCAAAGCAGAGCATGCAGCTGCAAGAAGGGTCTGCTACCAGACATCCTGGTACCCTGCTCACGTCAGCATCCTTTCAGGTGTCATTGAGCCCTCTGAGCAGTTTTTATCCTGTGTCAGCCTGTGCCTAGGGATAGTTGCTGTATGCAGTTAGGGAGGATCAGGGGAGAGCAGAGACATCTCAAAGCCTCTGTCACCCCTTGCCCATTTTTTTCATAGCCATGCAGTGTTACTTTTGCAATTTGTGTGAAAGGGTGAGGAAGTCAAACAGGTTACAAAATGCTGAAAAAAATCATTATGAAACTCTGAAGTTTTGGTCCCGTCGATGTGTCAGAGACACTACAGAAAGCTTTATTTTCTTATTTTGTTCTCCCTCCAATATGATAAAAGGGGAGAAGAAAACAACAGTTAGAGACTGAAAATAACATTAGGCACATTAGAAGTTAGAAGAATTAGAAGTGGGAGTACACTCAAAATCTGATCTGGTGACAACTTTTGAGGAGCAGCTGAGGGAGCTGGAATTGTTCAGCCTGGAGAAGAGGAGGCTCAGGGGCGACCTTATCGCACTCTATAGGTACCTTAAAGAAGGCTGTAGCGAGGTGGGGATTGGTCAATTCTCCCACGTGCCAGGTGACAGGACGAGGGGGAATGGGCTAAAGTTGTGCCAGGGGAGGTTTAGGTTGGATATTAGGAAGAACTTCTTTACCAAAAGGGTTGTTAGGCATTGGAATGAGCTGCCCACGGAAGTGGTTGAGTCACCATCCGTGGAGGTATTTAAAAGACGTTTAAATGTAGCACTTAGTGATATGGTTTAGTGGAGGACTTGTTAGTGTTAGGTCAGAGGTTGGACTAGGTGATCTTGGAGGTCTCTTCCAACCTAGATGATTCTGTGATTCTGTGATAATTTAAGTCACGTTGATGTGTCAGAGACACTACAGAAAAACAGTAACTACTGTGAAAGCTTCATTTTCTTATTTTGTTCTCCCTCCAATATGATAAAAGGGGAAAAGAAAACAATAGTTAGAGACTGAAAATAACATTAGGCACATTAGAAGTTCTGCCACAAGATAGATCTTTTGGAGTAAGACTTTAGGTATTTAGCCGGATGTTTTATTTCAAAGTATGAAATGAGGTGAACACATGAGATGAACTCAACAAAAAAGAGTTCTTTGAGAAAAAATAAGATCAATGTGACCATTGTGCATCCTGAATCCCAAATGATTTGAGTATGGGGATGATTTTCCTAGCCTTTGGCATGCATAGATATAAGCGCTTCTTTTAAGGATATAAGTTGACAGCTGTTTATGATGAGGCAGAAGGTCTTCCCTTCAAGCTTACCAGGACACCTCCCTGAGTTAAATAGTTTTTTCTACTGGCTCAAGGGTAGATTTATAGGCACCAGATGAAGAATAATGTTAAGCTACTTTTTTTTTTTTTTTTTTTTTTTTTTTTCTCTGTAGGAGTTCCCACAATGCTAAACAGTCAAGATCAAACAGGGCCTCAGCACATGTAAATGCAATGCTGGTGAAGCATGACATAATTTTTGAAATGAAGAATGTCTAGGCACATGCAGAGAATCATTCATAGAAATTACACTTTAAATGCTGTCATCTACATGAGTGTAACTTAACAAATAAGTGGCCACAGGTCTGAGGGATCTCCTGAGGGAACTTTAAAATCAGTAATGGAATGGAGATCCTGCCCCAGAGGGTCTCCTGCCAATGTGACACAACTAAGTTTCTGCAGAGGTGTCTAATCACACTTCTTTTCTAAGTACACTTACCTTTACTATTTGGGAAACCAAATATGTTCTAGGCACTCAAGATGAGGATGAGTAGAAAGATACCCACACGATCAGGAGACCATATCTAGTATTGCAATTAGCCATATGAGAGTAGGAAAGATCAAAGCAGGAGGCATTTGTTGGACAAAATTCCTGAATGACCTACAAAACAGACCTGAAAAGCCTGCCATGCATGCACTGTGTAATACAAGCAAATTAAAAATAAATAAATAATAATAAAAAAAATCCCAGCACACCAGTCTGACAGAGGCTGGGGGTCAGACTATTTCCTCTCTTCTGAAGCTTGTTTGGTGATGACAACACCAAAGGCTGCTTACGTACCACTAGCTCTGGTTTTTATTTCTTTATCCTGTTATATACTCTCTTCCACAAACTTTTCAAACTAGGATGATCTTTTAAAAATTATTTCCTTAACAAAAATAATAGGAAATTAATATGATGCAATTAAGAGAGAGAGAGGGGGGGGGGGGAAAGAGAGACTAGTCATTGAATGTTGTCAAAACTCTACCAAACTCCCTGAAATAATGGAGAATTAGCATCCTTTAAGGGACTGACCAACTTTGTCTTGAATTCCTTTTGTCCAGCTGAACATTTGCTTTCAAGGAGATCCACAAAATGCTTTTGGGGTGTCTGCAGTAAGTGTCATTTATTTTTCCTCTCCAAATTATGGACACAGTAACAGTATTGGCTAGGATTATAAGCAATTTTCTTGGAGATAAAATCACTTTTGTAAATAAGTTTGGGCATGTAAATTTTGACAATATTAACTTCTGAAAGGGTAGTTCTTCCAGAAATACCTACAGTGAATTTTAGTAGGATTTGAGTTCCTTTATCAGTTTTTAAATGAGTACAGTAGTTACTCGATTACTTTCAAGCTTTAACCAAAACCTTGTTTTATACCTCATTCATAATTAAACAGTCCTAAACACATAATCCTCTTGGCTGGAGGAAAAGGGAAATCTACCCTACTCAAAATGAAAAAGAGATTAAATACAGGTAAAGGAATGTGCATTTTAACAGTGCTGCTGATGACTCTGGTGTGTCTGGTCTTAGTACCACCACCATGAATGAGGATTGAACTAACCTGCTAGTGGAAACAATTCAAGGTATGCCATGCAATTGTTCTTGGAGGTGAACCTTTTTTGTTGTCATCTGATTTTTTATATAGAAACTTAAAGGTGCACAAGTCCATTGGACCTGATGAGACCCAGAGGTCCTGACAGAACTGGTGGGTGTAGTTGCTAAACCACTGTTCATCACATTTGAGAAGTCGTGGCAGTTCGATGAAGATTCCACTGACTGGAAGAGGGGAAACATAACCCCCATTTTTATAATGGCAAAAAGGAAGACCTGGGGAACTACAAGCCAGTCAGCCTCATCTCTGTGCCTGGAAAGATCATAGAATCATAGAAAGATTCATGTTGGAAAAGACCTTGAGATCATCTAGTCCAACCTTTAACCTACTACTGATAAGTCCATCACTAAACCATGCTACTAAGTCCTAAATCTACACGGTTCTTGAAGATTTCCAAGGATGGTGACTCAACCAAACTGTATGGTGAGTCTTGGTGACCAAGCTGTGTGATGCAGTCGACATGCTGGAGGGAAGGGATGCCATCCAGGGGAACCTGTACAGTCTTGAGAGATGGGCTTGTGCGAACCTCATCTAGTTCAACAAGGCCAAGTGCAAGGTCCTGCATCTGGGCCAGAACAATCCCAAGCATAAATACATGCTGTGCGGAGAATGGATTGAGAGCAGCCCTGAGGAGAAGGACCTGGGGGTGCTGGGGGACAAGAAGCTTGACATGAGCTGGCAATGTGCTTTTCAGCCCTCGAAAGCCAACTATATGCTGGTCTACCTCAAAAGCAGCATGGCCTGCAGGGCGTGGGATGGATTGTCCCCCTCTGCTCTGCTCTCGTCAGACCCCACCTGGAGCACTGTGTTAACCCCTGGGGCCCTCAGCAGAAGAAGGACGTGGAAGTATTAGAACGAGTCCAGAGGAGGGCCATGGAGATGATCCAGGGGCTGCAGCACCTCTCCTGCAAAGCCAGGCTGAGGGAGTTGAGGTTGTTCAGCCTGGAGAAGGGAAGGCTCCATGGAGACCTTACTGCATCCTTCCAGTATCTAAAGGGGGTCTACAAGAAAATTTGAGAAGGACTTATTATCAGGGAGCATAGTGATAAGACAAGGAGTAACAGCTTTAAACTAAAAGAGGATAGATTTAGATTAGATGTAAGGAAGCAATTCTTTAGTCAGAGGGTGCTGAGGCAATGGCACAGTCTGCCCGGAGAAGTTGTGGATGCCCCATCCCTGGAAGTGTACAAGGCCAGGCTGGATGGGGCTTTGGGCAACCTGATGTGGGAGGTGTCCCTGCCCATGGCAGGGAAGTTGAAACTAGATCATCCTTAAGTTTCCTGCCAAACCAAACTATTCTATGATTCTGTGATTTGTGTGGGAGGGCAGTGCAGTTCAACCCCTGTCATGGTTTGCTGCTTTCCGGACCTGTTATTCTTAAAAATACAGTGCCTGTTCTTAGGGCTGGATGGGATTTCTAATTAGTGCAGTCTGGGGATCTGTACTTGCTATAGATTTGGTATCTCTAATTATTGCAGTGCCAGGATCTCTAGGTACTGTAGGATTTATGTGGTCATGCCACCATATCTCAAGAAATATTCTTCTTCACAGTGACTTTAAAATATGTGTTATTGCATCCAAAGAAGGTAAAACAGGATTCAGTATGGCTCTGGCTTTGTGACCAATCATCCTCTGCTAGCATCAAGCTAATAGAATAACATTTTTTCTCTTCAAGAGGTTTGAGACAGAGGGTAATCTTAGGTTTAAAAATAAGGTTATATTTTTGTTACAAGATTTACTATATTATTATACTATTTAACCACACTAGCTGAATAGAAGTAAAATTGTTACTAAAACAGTTTTGGCTTTGTGTTTTTATTACTTTTGTCCTTTTTCTTCTGACAGGAAACCCTGGAGATTTTTACTTCAAATGTTATTTGAAGTGATGTATCAAAGTGACCATATAGATTTGTATCCAGACAATTGTACACGGTGAATAGTCAGGTATAGTGGTTTAACCTGGCTGGCAGCTCAGCACCACACAGCCATTCACTCACCCTCTCCCCCCACCTCCTCTCTGGGATGGGGGAGAGAATTGAAAAAAATAAATAAATAAAATGAAAGCCTGTGGGTTGAGATAGAGACAGTTTATTAGGATAGAAAAGAAATGAAGATAATAATAATAATAATAATGATAACAGTACTACTACTACTAATGTGTACAAGCAAGTGATGCACAGTGCAATTGCTCACCACCCGCTGACTGATGCCCAGTCTATCCCCGAGCAGCCGGTCCCCCCACCCGGCTGGCCCCCCCATATTAATTGTTCAGCATGATGTCAGATGGTATGGAATACCCCTTTGGACAGTTTGGGTCATCTGTCCTGGGTCTGTCCCCTCCCAGCTCCCGCTGCACCCCCAGCCTGCCTGCTGGCAGGACAGAGCAAGAAGCTGAAAAGTCCTTGGCTTAGTGTAAGCGCTGCTCTGCAACAATTAAAACATCAGTGTGTTATCAACACTCTTTTCATCCTAATCCAAATCATAGCACTCTGCCAGCTACTAGGAGGAAAATTAACTCTGCCCTAGCCAAAACCAGGACATCAGGCAAAGCTCGGAGTAAAGGGCATTTTGCAAGAAAGCCAGTAGCCATTTAAAGACCAAGCTGAATGGTGGAATTGTGGGGTGTCACAGCTCTGTGAACACAGAGGTGTCTGAAGGTGCGGGAGGTGCAGGGAAACACTGATGAATGGCCATGGTATGTAAAACATCACTCCTCCACTCATGGGAGGAGAAATGGTGTGGGATGGCAGCCACAATGACCATAAGACATGTTTTGCTGATCAGATCTGGCATTTGGTGTTTTCTCTTATCCTCACAGAGATCTAAATAAAGGGTATAAATATGTTAGCTTATATAGTATATTACAAAAATATATACAAAAGGAAAAGAAAAATGGTCTTTTGTCACACTATCTCAATGGACATTTCCATTTTGTGCTCTTCAGAGTGACATAGAATCGTACAATGGCTTGGGTTGGAAGGGGTCTCAAAGATCATATAGTTCCAACCCCCCTGCCATAGGCAGGGACACCACCCAGTAGATCGGATTGCTTAGAGCCTCGTCTAACCTGGTCTTGAACACCTCCAGGGATGGGGCATCCACAACTTCTATGGGCAGCCTGTGCCAGTGCCTCACCACCCTCTGAGTGAAGAATTTCTTCCTAACCTCTAATCTAAATCTGCCCTCTTTTAGTTTAAAGCCATTACCCCTTGTCCTATTGTCATCTGCCCAAGCAAAAAGTCGATCTCCATCTTTTTTATGTCTCCTTTAGGTATTGAAAAGATGCAATGAGGTTTCTCCAGAGTCTTCTCCAGGCTGAACAGCCCCAGCTCTCTCAGCCTTTCTTCCTAAGAGAGGAGCTCCAGTCTCTGAGCATCCACATGGCCTCCTCTGGACCCACTCTAACTGCCCCACATCCTTCTTGTGCTGGGGGCCCCAGACCTGGATGCAGGACTCCAGGTAGGGCCTCACAAGGGCAGAGCAGAGGGGGACAGTCACCTTCCTTGGCCTGCTGGTCACACCTCTGTTGGTGCAGCCCAGGATGCAGTTGCCCTTCTGGGCTGCAAGCGCGTGCTGCTGGCTCACATCAAGCTTTGACATGTAAACCCTGTACACCACTGGGTAGAAAAGCAGAGCAATGCTTTACCTGTTATCTCTGTTTTATAATTCAGTGTCCTATATATTTTTCTTGACTTATACAGATGAAATTCTTATTTGAAATAGCAATATTAATTACCGCACAGATTTTAATGTTTCTTTGCAATAGAAGGCAAGAATATC
The DNA here is from genome assembly GCF_013377495.2 of Cygnus atratus. Lineage (NCBI taxonomy): Eukaryota > Metazoa > Chordata > Aves > Anseriformes > Anatidae > Cygnus > Cygnus atratus. The sequence continues at coordinate 14,700,094 of NC_066369.1, read as the reverse complement.
ATCATAATTAGTGTAATCTTACAAAAACAGAGGAAATGCAAATAAGAAAAAGAATAAGTTTTAGAGCACTGAAAGCTGTTACACGTTTTATACGTGTGTCTGCTTTATGCGCTTTGGAAAAGACGCTTGCATGTATCTTTTATAACATCTTTTCCTTCACTGTTTTTAGTATTTATTTCTGAATTCAGAAATATGAAATGATAAATTCTTGTAAGGATTATACAGTGGAGAAAATCCTATTTTATAAATGGCCTCACAAAGTATTGTGAGTTTTGTAATGTTCTTTTCTTCACATTTGATCTAAGCATGAAAAGAATACATTTCTCCACAGGGAAAAAACAAAATGATCAAGCCTTTTCACTTAGACAAAGTTAAAATTCTGATTTTAAATGCTAATGATATAAATGCTAACGATAGCAAAGAGGTTCAAAGCCAAAATAGCTTTCACAGGAAAAAAAATAACAAACACAAGTCATATGAGGCACCATTCAACTTTGTCAAATCTTATTTTTTTAGTCCTTTATTACTTCTAAAATTAAGGTTTGATAATGAAATCTTGGGGGGGGTGGAAGGGGGTGGAAGGGGGAGAGAGAGTAAACTCAGCTTCACAGCTAATACTTACAAAGCAGCTGGTCTCTAATGGCCAGTGTAGGCACCAAAACTTATAGGCAACCTGAACAAAGCAACTTGCTGAGGTTTGTATGTGAAAGCTTCCTTACTAGCTTTTTTTTTTTTTTTTAAATGAAGGTTATTCCTCTTTTGTCTTGTACTATATTCTAATTATCATGTGCCATTTCCATCTGCCAAAATGCCTCCAGCTGTTTGATTTCACATTGCACCCAGAGCCATGCCTATAAGATAAATTATTTGCCTGCCCTTTACAGATTCAAAAGACTCCTCTCCCCCAGTCTCTGGTTTTCTACTCACCCTCCTACAGAAAATATAACCTCCATCACTAAGGTGGAATACAAATGAACAATTAGGCAAAGCCATATACTTTTAGCATTGGTGTTCTACCATCTGATTTTCTAATGGGGCTTTGACTTGATGGTATATATGCCTTTACCCTGTATGGAGCAGAATTTTAAACTGAGTTGTAACAACTGGGAACAATATGAGATCTTTCTCAGAAAGTAAATGACAGAAAGAACTACATGCCACTACCTGAAAGGCCATTAACGTCAGTCAGAAAAAGAAAGGTTATTTAATGCCGGAGGAATTGATACTGTACTTAGGCCAGGCTGAAAGCTCATCCCACTGGTGACATAACCTACGCCATGAATTAATTTATAAATCATCTTTAAAGTTGGAAAATTTCACCTATTACTTTTTGCAGCTGGGAACCAGCAAACACTCTCAGTTGAGAGGTTGCATAGGAAGAGAAAAGTTGGATAAACTGTTGGGTTTAATTTTTGTTTTTCTGATATACCATATAAAAGCACATTTTAATGTATTTTGGCTTTTTGGTGCTTCCTGAGTTATCATAGACGCTACTATGAATAAATCTTGGTGCATCTCCTTGCAGCCATCGCACAACATGATCTCATATGCCTGCAGCAATCCTATCACTGTCAAGATGATCAGAAGCTAATACTGCAAAATTTTCACCCTAATTCTCACTGTTAGGCATGCTCATGTACAGTGCAAAGCATGGTGTAAAGTTAAAAAATATTACATTTGAAAACAAGGCTGTGTTACACAAGCAATACCTGATTGGAAACATCAGACAGTATTTCACACATGAAAAGTGCTCCTGTGGTGTACTCAGCACTAATAATAAAACTTCATTAGTACTCATACAGAATATCAATACTTTAAAAGTGAAATATGCTGTCTGATGCTGGTGTAACTGAATTTGTACTGGAGCCATCTACCAACCCAGCAGTGTCAGGGAGTCACAGTTCTTCACACCTCTGACTAGTTGAACCCATGCCAAAGAAATTCTGCCTTGTAGCTGCAGAAAGCTCAGGTTTCTGAGATGCAGGCTCAGAAAAAAAGAGAAATGTGATAGTTGCTGAAGAGCTATCATGACTAAAATGCATATTGGGTAGCCAGCACGTAGAAGAAGAAAAGGGAGAAGATGAGTCAACATCAAAGGAAATGATGTTAATATTTAAATCTCATCTGAAGACTACTGAAGGCAATAGGTGTTTGCCCCCATCATAGCCTGGGTACATCAATATAAATCATACTTGGCTGAAATTACTTGTGTTTGTATCATGCTTTAATGTGTGCTAGTGGAAACTATCAAATCTCCAATGCCGTCTTTTCCTTCCTTTTTATGCCCACCTGGGAAATATGGAGGATGTAAAACTCTGTTAAGATAACTTTCCTTGGAAGAAATATTTTTATTATCCCTCTATTTCTTAATACCCAGCACAAATGTTGAGGAAAACTAGGTTCCACATAAAGAAACTAATTTGCCTCTTCATCGTTATATTCACAGGGATTGCATCTCAGCAGTCAGAGAGAAGGAAGGGAATATTAAAATCTTAGATAACTGTTGACAATTATGTGAGTCTGGAAATATTGCCTATAAAGGGAGGAGGTCTCTCATGTTGCAATGTTTGTGACTGTCCAAATAGCAATAAGCAGGTCTAATGGCTGAGTCTAGATTCCCTTATCAGTAAGCACACGATCAAAATTCAACAGAAAGACACTGTAGCATATTAGATGCTACTAGTCTCAATTAAGAACAATTAGCAGTGCCACTGTGCATATGAGTGAGACAGATTATTATGGCACTGGAGACAAAACAGATTCAGTACAGGAAATAGAATATGGCTTTAACATCCTTAAGGGTTGTTTATGGCAATTCAGAAATGTTTTACACTGTGTTTATCTGAAATTTATGATGTTCTGGAGTATAAACTGATACTTTCCAAAAAGAAAAAAGAAGTAGCAAGAGAAAAGGAGAACTATACCATTAAACACAGCCAATAATCTTTCTGCTTAATTAGGTTATTACAAAATCTACCTTCCCCAAAAATAGATGAGTGCTTGCAGCTATCAAAGCTAAAACACAGCTGTCTTTCTGTTGCTCATTAGTACACAATAGAGAGCCACAGAAAATTACTTTGATAGAGAATTAAAACCTGAAGCTATTTAAAAGCATTTTCTTTTAGCAGTGGGAACTTTGAAATCAGTAATTTTACTGTGGCAGGTTTAGATAAGGGTTTGGATTCAGATGAGGATTAGAAAAAATTAAGATGCAAGTTGAGAATTTCTTACTATCTGTTCTTGGGGTTGTTTACAGGAAGGGGACTGGTGATGCCAGTAACCGGGATCAATTAAGATAACAGTTGAAAAAAAAGCGTTTTCTCTGGCTCAAATCTATTTTGAGTTACTGCAAAGATATGAGTCATGGTCAAGAAAAGTAAAGGATCAAGGACCAAGTTTACTTCAGTATGTTGATAATTTGAAGGCTGTGGAAGAGATTGGCTATTATGTGGACCTGAAACTGAATAGATAATTTAAGAGAAGGAAATGTCTCTTCCATATCTGTGTTCTGGGTGGACATCAGATTAGGGTTGGGTTTGAGGTTAGTTATGTCAGGTAATATAACAAAACGTTTAAGAGGTAAAACTTCAGTAGTATGTTCAAAGGGCTACAGCTTTTGGGTCAGTGTCATCTGACTCTGAGGATGGATAAAATTTTACACTGAAGGATGATAGCCCTGAATCAGATTTACTTAAGGAAACTCAAGTTATCTTTATTCCCTGATGCATATTGTTGCATTTGAAGGGTCAGTTAAAAAGTCAGAATGCAGTTTATCCAAAGAGCACTTTGCTTATGGAGATGGGATGTTAAAGGGGATTCATCATCAGTTCACAGCTGTGATGTTCACAGCTACACTTAAAATTATGGATACAATGAGACAAAAGAATCATCACAAATCAAATATGTTTGTTCAGGTTCTACAGGAAGGGCAATTAAAGAAAAGTCAGCTGGTGCTGACAAAGACTAAAACAACAGCAGGTAAGCTCGTTTCTGGGTCAAGCGTAAGTTAAGTTTAGGTTTGGAATTGCAGTTGAAAATGCAGAAACAGCTTTACAGGAGTGCTATGCTGTGATTATGAGATAAGAGCTTGGAAGGTGTCACTTTAGACAGAAGTTGACTCATTCTTTGTGGAAAGAAGGTTGCCCCAACTTAGCATCTCTTCACATTTCCAGGGCTCGAGAGTAGGTTTAAGATATCACCTGGGCATAAAATTGCCTCAGTCTTCTGCTGGGGGTGAGGAATGCCCCAGTTTTCTGCCTCTTCGTGGCTTGGCAGGTAGGGTTAAAGCAAGGCAAACAAAGAGCACTCAAGACAGATTTGCTGCTGACTGTCTGTAGCAAATTAAGGAGAAGGCTGCTGTCTATCAGCTTTCAGGGGAAACTTCTTTATTATTGACAGTTTTCATCTCCTGAAGTCAACTTTGGCTCAGACTGGGCCCACAGCAAACGGTCTTGTCAATGGAGGGGGAGAATTGCCACTGCTTTATGTTTGCCTCTGAGAATTTTGTTGTGATGTCATAAATGTCTTTATCATTAAGGGTCAAAAGTCAAAGGCTCACAAAGGGAACGTACCACCATTTATTCCTCCCTGGGCTTCCAGGGTTATGAAGAGAGCTGGTGTCTGTCATTCTCAGGAAATGAAATCTTATTTAGGGGATGGCCTCAGAATTATTTATTCATCATTTAATATTTGTCTAAACTATGATCTCTGTAATAAACAGTGTTCTAAGGTACTTCAGCAACAATGAAGTGATAAAGATTAAATAATATTTATTCCCCCATTACCAAATGGATCGGGGCACTATAGTGCTTAAGGGGTGGTGGTTGGGAATGGAGTGGGGTGTAAAAAAGACCATTTTATGAGATGTTCATCCTTATCACTTTTATTCCAAAATCCTGAATTCATTACTCAGACCAAACTCCCACAAACTACATAACTTATTCTATTTTTCTTTGTGTGTGTTCTAGAAGAACAAACCTTCTTTACAAAATTAAACAAAAATATCCCTAGAAACAGAATCTATTTCCCTTGCACCAGAAATTTTACACACAAAAATCTTACATAGACTTTGGGTTTCATAGACGTGTTACTGGGATAACTGCAATTAAAAATAATGATTCTTTACTTTGTAGATGTGTTTGCTTGAAAGCAGATCCAGAACCTTCATGAAAGTAGTTCTCTTGTCACATGGCAGACCAAATCCTCCATCACATCTGTTACTATTTCCACATCTGTACCTTGTGGCCACAAACTGTTGCTCATGCAATTAATGGAGAGAGAAAGAGAAAGTCCCACAGAGGGTCATGGAGAATCTCTCACACATAGAGATCCTTAGGCAGGAGGTTAGAGTACACAACTGTATATCTGGCAATTGAGAGGATTACTTGTCACAACTCTCAGTTGTCTGTATGGACAAAGATTGGTAATTATTGCAAGACCACAATGCCTTTCTGACAGCTCATTGTTCTCAGAGCAGTTACTTGTCTGATGGCCTTTTCAGAGAGAGAGGTGTATTCTCCACTTGCAGCCTTTGCTGCTCCTGGTGCTTTCCACTGTTGCTCACTTTGTATAATACATCGTTCTCCTCAGCCAGAGCTCCTTGACAGTATCAATTCTAGATGTTTTCAAGCAGTGATATAAGCACAACATTAAGCCCTGTAAATCAGAAATGAATTGGCATAGATGTGACTGGACATTAATCAGAGGAAATCTTAGCAGCCAGGGGATGGTTTTATTTGGATGCACATGCACACAAACACACACATCTCTGTATTTTGTCCAACACCCAACATCATTCAGTCTGGACATTTCAGTGTCTGCGCTCCTGTTATTGAGAAAATGCAGGACACGGTGGCATTATCTGTCATTCTGCTTTTGATCATTTCTCATAAAGGCATGAGATCTTTACTGACTATTTCCATCCAGTCAAAAACAAACAAACAAAAACATAAACATTCTTCTTTACCATCCTTTGCTCTATGGTGACCCTAAAATAAATCCTGGCAAGCTCAAAAATACAAAAATTGCATGAATCAGAATAAGCAAAAGCTTGGTTTCCATTACCAATGAAAAATTGCCTATGTAGTGCTTAGCCTGGAAACTGTTTAGGCCATTTTGGATCATATATTGCTTATACTTGTTTGATTCTATTAGATGGAGACCATTTGTTCAGCCCAGAGCAGAGCAGGCTGAGGGTAGGCCTCATGGTGGGCTGCAGCTCCCCCACAAGGGGAGCGGAGGGGCAGGTGCTGAGCTCTGCTCTCTGGGGACAGCGACAGGACCCGAGGGAACAGCATGGAGCTGGGACAGGGGAGGGTCAGGCTGGGTGTTAGGAAAAGGTTCTGCACCCAGAGGTAGTCAGGCACTGGGACAGGCAACCCATTTCCAGTAGTCATGACACTAAGCTGCTGGAGTTCAAGAAGCATTTGGACAATGCTCTCAGACACAGGGTCTGTTTTTTGGATGGTCCTGTGTGGAGCCAGGAGTTGGACAGGATGACCTTTGTGGGTCCCTTCTAACTTGGGATATTCTGTGATTCTGTGATTCTATGTCTCACCTAGTTGACATCTCCAATCAGTGTATTTTAATCTTCTTTCTAAAAACTATATTTTTACTTTATTCTTGTTACTGACTACATTTTCCATGGCACATACATTTTTAAATATATTTTGTCACCTTGGTTTCAGTATCAACATGATTTATCATGTTTTAGTTCTCAGTAAAGGCCACAATAAATCACTGAGGTCAATTTAACATTTCAACATAACCCTTTAGGCCTTTGTTCTCTCATTCCATAGATGGTTCAAGCTTTCTGCATCATCAGCCTGTTCTTCAGCTGAAGAGGGTAAAGTACTTCCTGATTCAACATCTCATATCTGAAGTTCTCTCCTCATCAGACTCACCAATGTAACAGACTTGTTTTAGCATTTGTATTTGGCAGACTTGGAGCTTTTCCAAAAGCCCTGACATACAACCAACTTGTAGCAATGCCTGTCTCAGGAGTAGACTGTAGAAGCAGTGGCTGAGTCTCCTCTCTCTTCCCTCTATACAAGCAGATCATGATAATACTGTAAATTCTCCCCCAATGATGCCGTGCCTGAACTTGATGAATGGGGGTGACAAAATGACATACCATTCATTCCACGCTCTTCTCATATACCTGGAAGGGAAAGTCAGGATTCTATCCTTGTTCATTTCTTATTTGCACTGAAATCTGGAGAATATATAATCACCAGGTTGACCTTGAGATGAAAGACAGGGCTCATTCTCTCTTTTCTGTCAAAGCACAGAAAGCTAGTGACAATTTCACCTTATATTAAAAAGGCTGTGAACAGGATAATTAACTTACAGAAGCCACAATTAATCTTCTTGGGTGTCCTCTGAAGCTAGTGGTAAGACACATGCCTAGAGTATCTAGGTCATATCACTGTCTCAAGCACTCACATCACTGTCCAGACACTGACCAATTTTTTTCAAGAGAAACAGCATGGTGACAGTTTGGAGATGGTCACCATGGTTTGAAGGGGAAAAGAGTCAGGGTAGGTAGTACTCAACAGAGGTGTTCTACCTGACAACCTTCTACCAATTTTATTTAGATGCATGTGGGGAGGTAGAATCTCCCAGAAGGCATTAGCTCGTGCCTTAAGCAAGAGAGGATGTCTAATCTTACAGGACAAAAAATAACTTTTGTGAACACCTCCACTGTATTTTATCTGAACATCAGACAGTGATTAACTTTTCATAAAATCCTGCTGTGATGATGTAGAATAGGTATCAAGTATTTAAAAAGTAAAACTTATTTTTCCTATTTCATGTGACGTGACAAGTGGCTATTTCTGTTGTACTGACGTGTTGGGTGAACATATTAAGTGCCCCTGCAAGACTTCTGCATCATTGTCTTCCATTTGTCTTCTAGCTATATGTTCATGAATTTGTCTTGCAGTTTGGTAGTAGCTTTTACTGTCTGACATGAATGCTGTTATTGAAAGCCTTGTTATGTATTCCTTGAAGTACTGCTACTGGGCACCTATAAACATGACTGACCATATTCATTTTGCAGAGTGTCTGTCTCCCTCCTTACTGCCTACTCACCCAGTCTTTCATTCATTCATTACTGTATACTCTGTCTTTGTCTTATTATATCTTGTTAACTGCATGAATCATTTTTTTCTTATTATTACTTTTATTATCTTTATTATTTTTATTATTGATTGTTACCACATTTGGGAAACAAAATTTTCAGATCTATCTCAATCTATCATCAAACACAAAGTTTCTCTTTTTATTATATTGAGCTTCCTTGCTTTGAGAAATTGTTACACATACAGAAAGTGTGTATTTGGGCAGATTCCAAACTTAGTGGACACTGAGATTCCAGCCCTGCCCAAGGCACTCTCACACCCAGGAGTTTCTCCTCTCCTAGCCCACTGGCCATAGCTGCTGCTGACATCCAGTCCCTTTCATATCCCTCTCCCCATTTCCCCATGTTTGTTGTTCTTCAACTTTGACCCTTGCCTTTTTTCCACTGTAATTGGCACCCAAATCAGCACCCTGGCCCTAATTATTTTTTGTCCATTAGTCCCAGTTTTGCAATATCTTGCACCCAGACTTGGTATTTCAGATATGGTTACCAAGGTGATTATGGCCTTAGCTAGTGCTACCAAAAGGTAACCTCGTCACTGTTGGCCTTCCAAGATTACATCCTCTACTACTCCCCATTGTTCCTCTACAATTACCTGTGGAGCCTGGTGTCTCTCACCGAACCCTCTTCAACTGTCTTTGCAATAAAGCCATCCCTTGTGGGTCCATACCTCTTGCACCATCTCACTTTGTTACTTGCTATGTCCAGCAACTTTTCATGTCATGTCCAGTCGTTTTGCAGGATCTGCTCATTTAGCTAAACCTCAAGTCATCAGGGCAAACTCATCTGCCTACATAACTTAACACTTTAGAAGCTCTGGTAATTGTTCAAATTATCAAGCTCAGCTTTATAACATAACTCTACGATATCTCTGATCTCTTTTTTTTTTTTATGATTGGTTGGGCTTGGTTTTCTGTTTTGCTTTGTTTGTTTGTTTTTTAAATATCTACTTTTGTAAATTGCATTATTGCATAAATCTTGGAATTAGTGACTAGTGATTTATAGTTCCTCATGTGGTCCCACAGGAAGGTGCATAGATTTTTAGTGCCTCTGTGTTTTCTGCATGTTGCACTGTGGATGACCTCAACTTCTTTGATTTCTCTGCGGCACCTAAGCTTAGGACACACCAGGTCACTACTTGCCTTTGCCTGTGAGATTTTTTTTTTCCCATAGTATGAGACAGAAGATGTAATTTCTTACCTTTAGTGAATGATTCAGTTCATATCCAACACCAACTAGAAAGTTATCACTGATCAAATTCCAGGTAAGAGACAATCAGAATTTTTTATCTTTTTGCAACTTCAGCAACATCTACAGAGCTGCTAGAGAGGTGCCTCTCCTCTCCCAAAATGATCAGAAGATGCATGTAAATTCACCATACTTTGAATGCTAACAGCTGCTCATATTTCTTTATGGTATGTTAGAAATTCTTTGAAATCTAATGTAAAGGCATATTCTAGAAAGGAAATTATGCAAAGGCCACCTCTGTTTTGCACACGATATTAAGACTGTGCCTAGGTAATTCTGTTCACATTCTGTTAGGTTACCTTAACATATCACTTTGTGGAGTATTTAAAAGAGAAATTTGCAAAAGGGCCAAATATCTATATTAATCAATGCTTTAAAATAGACTTAATTTTACAGTTATAGTACCTATCCTCTTTTTCTCGATTCATATTAGGTCTGACAAAATGACACTGTGTTAATTCATCAACATTATAACCTTTCCTATGATCAGACACATTAGCAATCTAACTGCTGTTGCATTGTTTCACAATATTTTTCTACTGAATTAAGTATGGATGTTTTTCATTTCACTTATTTTCTAAACAAAAAAGTCTAAAATTTTCCAGAAGTTATTCAGACAATACACTTAAATCCACTTCAGGGAAAAGTAGCTACTAACTATTAGAGTTAGAATGCCTGGATGGTAGAACTAACTTCTAATTTTAGAAAAATAAGAGTCATTATCTGGATTCAACAAACTCAGTTCCTACAGAAGTAAGCCTGATAAATTGCTTCAAAGCGCCCTTTCTTAGCACACAGTTTGCAAAGAAATCACATATAACATTTCAGGAAAAATGTATATAAGTTATATATATATGCATATCTGTAAGTAGTAAAACATACGTAAAAATGCACATAAATACAAATAAGTAAATGTATATATGGATGTGTGCTTGTCAGGAAATAAATTTTTGCTATAACTTACCTATTGGACTCAACAGTATTGTAGCTGCTCTCACATCCATGTAATTCCTATATTCATAGAATCATATAATCATATTAAAGTTGGAAAAAAAATTTAAGATCATCTGGTCTAGCCATACCCCTACCACCAATGTCACCCACTAAACCATGTCCCTAAGCATCACGTCCAACCTTTCCTTGAACACCCCCAGGGACGGTGACTCCACCACCTCCCCGGGCAACCCGACCCAATGTCTGACTGCTCTTTCTGAGAAGAAATGTCTCCTCATTTCTAACCTAAACCTCCCCTGACACAACTTGAGGCCATTCCTTCTAGTCCTATCACTAGTTACATGTGAGAAGAGGCCGAAGCCCAGCTCCCCACAGCTTCCTTTCAAGTAGTTGTAGAGAGCAATAAGATCTCCCCTGAGCCTCCTCTTCTCCAGACTAAACAATCCCAGTTCCCTCAGCAGCTCCTCACAGGACTTGTATTCCAGGCCCTTCACCATCTTTGTAGCCCTTCTCTGGACATGCTCCAGAGCCTTGATGTCCTTCTTGTAGTGAGGGGCCCAAAGCTGAACACAGTACTCGAGGTGCGGCCTCACCAGAGCTGAGTACAGGGGAACGATCACCTCCCTGGTCCTACTGGCTACACTATTCCTGATACAGGCCAGGATGCTGTTGGTCTTCTTGGCCACCTGGGCACACCGCTGGCTCATATTCAGGCAAGCATCAACCAGCACCCCCCGATCCTTTTCCTCTGCACAGCTTTCCAGCCACTCTGCCCCAAGCCTGTAGTGCTGCATGGGGTTGTTGTGGTCAAAGTGCAGGACCCAGCACTTGGCCACGTTGAACCTCATCCCATTGGCCTCTGTCCATCGACCCATCCTGTCCAGGCCCCTCTGCAGGGCCTTCCTACCCTTCAGCATATCAACACTTCCCCCCAACTTGGTGTTGTCTGCAAAATTACTTAGGGTGCACTCAATTCCCTCATCCAAATCATCAATAAAGATATTAAAGAGGGTGGGCTCTGGCTTTGTTGGGACCACTTGATTTTTATCAGAGAAGGAATGGTCCTTACACATTAAATAAAATTTATTAAAACACACATGAAAAGACCCACAGACATTGTAAGAAGATATATAGCCACACGCCTGTTGCACATCACTAGGAAATTCTTTTCTATATTAAACAAAAGTACATAAAATAGGTTGCAGAAGTACAGAGAATGATTTGATATTAAAAAAGGAAGTAATAAAATCCAGATTTGCTGCTAGACCTGGCTTCAGGTCTCATAAATACTGCCTTATCCACGTGGACCTCTGTAGTTCACAAACAGAAAAAACACATCACAAAACATGGGATTTGGTTTTCTTTTGTTCAGCACTTTATTTTTCCTATCAGACTGTATTTTCTAACACATCATCACATACCAAAATTCTAAATATATATATATATATATAAAAAAAAAAGATGACCAACAGGGCTGTCTTTCTTTGACTTTTTCAATATCCTACGGGCCTCAGGTAGTCTTATCATCCTTTCTTTTGTCTTCTCAAAAGCTTTACATCATATAAGCTCCCTCCAGCAAATTCAACAGTTATTGTTCCATTGGTAGCCTTCATCACATACCCTATTATCAGAACTGTGTGACAAGTTCTTTCCCCACCATGCTTTCCCTGCAGCCCTGGATAATCTCTACACAAGTAACAACAATATTCTCTGCATTCAGTCTGCTAGTATTAATTAGCATTATTTGGCCATTTAGAACCACACTTCCACAAAATCTATGTACATCTTTATATGTACTCCCTTTATAAATCTTACTGAAGGCAATGTTCATAAAAAAAAATTAAAAAGACAATGCTAATACTTAAGTTGAATATTAATTAATTCAAATGGATAATAAATATACATATGGTAATAACACTTAACAGTCAGCATTTTTTCCAAGTACATGCATTACATACTTTAATGCAAGTACTGTTCGTGTGCTTGTTGCATATCTTGTTGCTCCAAAACTGACATAATTCAGAGCTAGACAGTATAGTACAGCTGGTCCTATCTAGCATGAATCTGAGTACCACTGTGGGTTAAAGAAGAATGTTGTTGGAACTCTACTCTTTTTAGCAGGTTGCTGGATTTTCTTGATGTGGAAGCTATGCAAGAAGAAAATAAATGGTTTCGTTGCACAAATTATTTTGATCATATTTTCCATCTACTGACTGGTCTGAATGTGATGATGCACCTTCAACCATCCAGTTGCTGTCTCAAACCTTCCATTTTCCTATTTGTGAAATATAGTAACAGAACACTTGTAAAAGGGTTGCATATCTGTGTCAAAAATATCTACAAATAAATATGAAAATATTAAAAACTTATTTTAGGAAATATGCTAGTGTCAGACATTCTTCAGTTTGCTCAGTGACCACTAACGAGCTTCAACTGAATTTTACCTTTTATTAAAAAATAATTGGAGAGTAGTCTTTTATGAGATGAGTGTGTCCTTAACCATCCTATGGCTTTACATGTTGCATCCCACTCAAATAGTTAAGCCTTAAAGGGAAGTATATGCCCAAGTAATGTGCCATAGTGGTCATCCTTGAAAAAGTATTTAAATATAGAAAAATGGGAGTCTACCTGCCTGCACTTCAACTAACATCTGACTCTCATGACCATTTTTATTTTTTAAGAGAGCTGTTCCAAAGACAAATAAACCTTATTTGTATTTCATCTCACAGTTCGTCAACTATTAACTTTCACATTTCTTGCTTGATTTTTCCCTTCTCAGTCAGTATATAAAGGATCATGTATAGGACAAAAACAAATAAACAAAACAAAGTTCTGCACACCAATCATGAAATAATCTAGCAACACTATGTAGAAGATTATAGTGGATATCCAGATATTTTAGCCATAAAAACATCAAAAGCCTGGGAACAAGATCAGAGTGTATTTTTGTTTTGTTTTGTTTTGTTTTGTTTTGTTTTGTTTTTGTTTTAAAAGCATTTGACATAGGAATGAAAACAGAGCCTCCATTTAACTTGCAAGATGGTTTCGATGTAAGTTACATAGAAAATTGATCTTAAGACCATTAAAGGAAATGAACTAAGAACAGGGAAGTAATATGTAATTTGTTATCAGTGACTACAACTATTGACTGAGAAAGAAATGCAGCCATTACAATTACATGTAGTAACCTCACATATCAGAGGTACTTGTAAAAGGCGGTTACTGAGGTAAAGTAATGCTGGATATGCTGGGATGCACGTGTTCTGGTGTTGAGACTTTCAGTATATTTATAAGACCCTCTAAGAAAGAAGCCAGAAATTACATCCAGAGCAATTATACTTCATGTACCAAGAAAGATGTAATTAACTATTTTAAAACAGTGACACTCTCTTTCTATCAGGGAGAAGTAAAGCTTCTCCAAAACACTTCTGTTTGAAATGCATCTATGGAAACAACAAGTTGGATTTTAACCCAGTCTGGGGTCATGAAAAAGTAAGAACCCTTCCATCAAGCAATATTCAGAGAGACAAATCTTAGGGTATGTAACAGTCCCTGATAGACGAAGCAATGAAATGAGATACTAATAAAGGAGCTGTGTATCATCATAACGAGGATTATAACAGAAAAATGTTGGTTCCTTCTGTGGTGAAAATCACCAGGTGCATTTAAAAGCCAGTGCCAATGCAATTATTTTACCTGTGTTCCAAGGGATAAATCAACTTTCCTTCAATTAAGGCAGTAAAGTTGATGTAGGTCTATGTTCCTATCTGGGCTAAATAAGAAAAATTAGATAGATGGTTGTGGTGATGTTACTGTTGTAATTTATTTTGGTTTACTGTTTCTACCCTCAAATTGCTCTTTCAACCTGATGCTGCTTAAAAGATATAAAAAACCTTTGGTTTGAAAGATCTTGCAGTACCTGTCCAAAGAAATATTAACCTCACAGTGGATTCAATGAAATATTAAGGATAATGAACTTGTTTCTGTTGGTCTTTCTATGCAGCATGGGAGATTTTTGTCCATCTAGAGGAAATCTCTAAAGAGCTTAGAAGATCCTGAAGTGCTGATACATTGCTTTTCTAAAGGTTTGTAAGAAATTTATCTCATCTAGAACAGACAACGCAAACAGGACTTACAAGGAAGCAGAGCTAGCGAGCCCAATTGCAATTCAGCATGGCAGAGAGCACAACAAAATTTGAGAGGAATATTGAATAATGAGCCATAATGTGTATGAATGTTAGATCAAATTAAGATTGAACTTTTTCAGTAGCCTTGAAGGCAAATAAATGGGAGTAAAAAGAAATTCATATGTTTGGAACATTTGGATCAAACTTTTAGATAAACAGCATAGGAAGTAGAGAAGTGTTTTTTTTGTTTGTTTGTTTGTTTTGTTTTTTTTTTCCTCCAAACTGGAAAATTGGAACAGAATTCGTGTGCTACAGTGTTTCTTATAATGTCAGGATTTACAACACACATGCATTTGAAATACCATCCAGTGATACTGGAATACAGTAGAAACTGTCTTATCAGAGAACTTTTCACTGTAAGTACTAGCACGTAACATGTCAGTCTAGTTTCCTGCACATTGGGAAAGTGTTGAAATCTGTTCAAAAAGATGTGAACAATACAGGACAAAGCATTACAACTTGCAGCTGCTTTAATAGTTTGTCATGGAATGAAATAAGAAAACTTCCAATTCAAAGCAGATTTTTAAAAAAACATGCTGAGAAGAAAGCTTTTTAAAATTCTCTTAAATTAATACCCTGAACAACCATCATCTCAAAGTACAGGGATAATGCTATTTAAAAAAAAAAAAAAGAAAGAAAGAAAAAAAAAAAAAGGAAAAGAAAAAGGTTTATTTCACCATGGAAATAAATTCAAAAATACTACATACACTGACTGATTTTAAATACATTTCTCCAGTAGAAATTGCTGAATTGAAATTGCAGTGTTAATAAAATGTTGCATAAGTTTGGAGTTACTAAGCTAACACCTTCACAGAATTTATTAGTAATTACTTTAGATAAGTATGAACTCACACTGGACCTTGTGAATTCAGTAGACTGTCATATCATATCACTATCATAATTAAATAATGTAAGAAAATAAATTGAAAACATATTATGTGTAGAACATCAATCTACAGACATATGTTCATTTATAATTGTAATACAAGTGCATACCATCATATATATATGTACTTATACATATATATATATATATTAATAATAGTTCATAGAGTCATGGAATATCCCAAGTTGAAAGGGACCCACAAAGTACAAATCCTGGATTGCAAAAGATTTTGCAAAGCATAATGGTCAATATCTCTATTTTTTTCAATGGAGATACAGAAACAAAAGAAAACAAATGATATAACTGCCTTATTCATACTGCGTTAGCTATATTCTATCTTAGAAGCAGAAGGAAATACATGTAAGCAGCAGAAAAGGCATTTAAACCAAGCTGTCTTCTTCTGAATCTGCTCACTGAAATCCTTTCCTGTTCTGACAATGGAATCATCTCCACACAGTTACATATTTGACATTTTTCACTCATATTCACTCTTATTTTCCCTCTGTCATGTCTAAGACATATCCAGAAAAAGAGACAGTTAATGAAACTGATGTGGTCTAATATCAGGAACTATTTGTTACAATGTTAAATAAACTCTCCAAAACAGTTCAGGTACAACTAATATTGCCCATGCAGAATGTTCCTTTTGCTCCATTAGCTCCTTGCTGTTTTGCTTTTCAATTAACTCCTACAAGCTTTATAGTTGTAATGAAAGAAATTGAGTCTAATGAGTCAAAAGGGCAGCAGTGATTGATTCGTTATGTACTGCTGGACCTTCTGAGGGACAATTTTTAGTAAAGGCATGAACAAAAACAGGTTATGCTGTAAAGTGAATTTGAAGGCTGTAGTTGGAAGGAATTCTGGAGTAGATAGTAGGTTATGCAAAGGGATTTTATCTAAGTACTTAACTGCACTCTCCCTGTTCATTTGAAAGAAGCTTGCTCACTGGGAGAGTTTGAAGGAAGAATCAACTACAAGGTAAGAATCTTTATTACTAGATGAAGCTAAAAGTATTTCAGAAAGACCTTTAAAGAACGCTTTAAAGATTTTGGGGTTATAAGATGATGCCACGCATCCCACCCACTCACACAAAAGCTCTTTGGTATGTTAGGGTTCATTTTGCTTGCAATATCATCTGAAATCCCTTTTTACACTCATTCACCTTTTCAGTAACATGGCTAGAACACCTCAGCAAGAACTATCCTGTAGCCTCTTTTCATTTGTTCTCTTCTAAGAACAACTGGGTGACAGCAGTACAAATTTGCTTTCATCATACTTCTTTAAATATCTATTAGTGGAACATCTGTTGGAGATTGCTACTATTTTGTGTTCAGCAGAGCTGTCACTGGGAAGTGGAAGATGTACAATACAACAAAGCCTGGCTTGGAAAGACATCCAAGTCTAGTTCCAGCCCTTAATCTACAACTATTAAAATAGTATGGTGGTGTCCCTTAATCTACTGCAACAATTAAAAGAATATGGTTGTGTCCCTTTTCCCATATATATATATATATATATATATATAAGTCAGGGGATCCTCTATGTATATATATAGACATATACATGTATATACATATGTATATATATGTATATACATGTATATGTCTATATATATACATAGAGGATCCCCTGACTTACAGGGGACTCCTCCGAAGTTTGATGAGGGTGAGACAAAGACAGGGAAAGAGCAGGAATTAATTAGACCACTTAAATGCACGTCATTTCCAAACAATAAAATTATAGCAACTATGAAATTTTAGAAAAGTTGAAGAATCTCACTCCAGAGATTATAGAAGTTGAGTATTTCTCATTTTTTTCTTAGAGGGAGTATTCTTAATTTCCAATCTGACCAAATCCCATGAAATGTATACTAACACCCAAAAAAGTGTTCGTAAGTAGTTTTTTAACTACATAATCCCAGAACATCTTCATATATGGAGCTCAGAGTTAGGAACTTCCTCCAGCTGACCCATATCAGAGTGCCATGAGCACTATGGAATAAGAAATGCTGAAACATGGGACTCCTTGGATTTCAGTCCATCTATACAGAAAGGAAGACTATGGAGATCAAAATGAATTAAGCTTAATTTTTGGAATAGTAGAAATAGATTTCATTTTTCAAATCTCAAAATACTCATTTCTATTGTTGCAATTGGAAGAAAGCTCACGACCACTTCAAATAGTCAAATCGCAGTGTCCTACCTTTTCATTATTACAAAAGTGGTGCCAATGAAAATAAAACAATACTGATTTGGGGTAAAGGGATGTGAAAATATATTTTCCTAGGAATTTAGTTTTATATTGGTATGCAGCAGTTTCAATCATCGCCAGCATATTAAAGTAACTTAGCTTAGTTCTGACAGCAGTACTTTATTATTATTATTATTATTATTATTATTATTATTATTAATTATTATTATTATTAATTTTATTTTTTAATGGTGAAATGTTAATTTACTGAAAAGTAAATGCAGGAAAGGTTGAGCTGACCTCCTAAATGATTGACTGTCATGATTGGGAAATGAGTCATGAGGCTGCAAATCTTTAATGGACAATCACTTAAATTATTTAGATAGAAATGTCAGTTGAGCACACCATACAGTGCTTACTCTGTGTGAGACAGAAGAGAAATGTTCTCAGAATTATCTCAAGAAATTACATGAGACAAGAGCAAATGAGGAAGAAATATAGGGGAATCAATAAACATGGTGGCAGAATCCCAGATCTCTACTAGAAACTCAATAGGTTTTGCTTCTTGTTCTGTTTTATGATACTGTGGATAGAAATACATATATATATCTTTATTACTTTTAAATCAAAATCTGATTCAAGTCTTTCAGGAAAGTGTTCTCTAAATGTCAAACAAAGGAATAAAGTGAGACTGACTCCAGTTCTTAGCATATTTGATTAATATTATTCCCTTCTTCCTTCTGGCCATATTATGTTCCAAAAAAATAAAAAATAAAAATAAATTAAAAAAATGCTATGAAACAAGTTAAATCTCCAAGGAATTATAATGGCATAACGACATCAACCAAGAAACAAAAAACAAATGAGGGAGGAACCAGTACATCCGTACCTGAAGGACATTGTAGCTATTCTGAATTTCTTGTGTTGTGAATCTTTGGTTTTTAGTTTCCCCAGATACAAACAAGAAATCCTAATACTCACAATTAACTTTGCTGTCAACAGTGTAGACTTTAATTTTATCTGACATCATTTAATTATACACATACACAGTGTCCATGGAACTGGTGAATTTTACAAACAAAATGTTGTTCTAAGGTTGTTCTAGTTGTTTGTTATCTGACATTTTTTTGAAGTGAAACTTTTTAAAGTTCATTTTTATGCTTTTCTGGTTAGAAAGCATCTTATATTGTTGGAGATAAGTAATACCTCCTCCTATTATCTATCTATGTTTGGGGATCTTATCAATGTGTATAAATACCTGAAGTGTGGGAGACAGAGGGATTTAGCCAACCTCTTTTCAGTGGTTTGTGGGGACAGGACAAGGGGTAATGGCCACAAGATGGAGCACAGGAAGTTCCGCAACAACATGCGAAAGAACTTCTTCACATTGAGGGTGACAGAGCACTGGAACAGGCTGCCTAGGGAGGCTGTGGAGTCTCCTTCTCTGGGGATATTCAAGGCCCATCTGGACGCCTACCTGGGCAGCCTGCTCTAAGGAACCTGCTTTGGCAGGGGTGTTGGACTCAATGATCTCTCGAGGTCCCTTCCAACCCCTACAATTCTGTGATTCTGTGATTCTGTGATCTATATTATTAAGCTTTTTGGGGTTCTCAGAAAGAAAGAACCATTTAGAACAACATGATGCTACAGTTTCCAAACTGAATACAAAAAAGGTCAAGCAGGGAGATATACTATTCTTCCTTTCCTCTTGTTTTCTCTGCTCAGCATTTTTATTCTCTTCTCTGTATTTCTTGTTCTTTATGTGGAGTAGGTGCAAAGCTACGAAGTCATGCAAGAGTTTATCCTTATGAATATGACTGTGAAAAGGACAAAATTCCAAAGGATTCAATAGATCTCACAACTGCCATCACCACCAGCAAGGTCAGATCTCATTACCTAAATTGCAGATATTTGGGTGGGTAATCTTCAGATAAGTAAGAATAAAATTAAAAAAAAAAAAAAAAAAGATTTATTTCTATACAGCTTATTTTGATTTCTTTTTTTTTTACCTTAGACGGAATTTAGGAAAGATATGTGAAATTTGTGAACACATCATTCTCAAATAATGAGATCCATGTAATGAAAACACAAAAATATCACCTGTAAGATAAAACCTCAGATTTTCATAGTTCATCTAGAATGAAGTGAACTCAAGAATTTTCCAGATTTGTATTTGCTTTGTGAGAGACTGCAAAAAAGCAAGAGTAAAAGACATAGGGCTTCATGGTGTTACAAATACAATCAAGTTTTGAGAAATTAAATCATATAAGCAAAAAGGGAAGCATATTTTCCATTGATTTTCTCACCCCCAAGTTTCCAGTAAATTGTCTATCAAGACAGGCTTTTATGATCATTTTATGCCACTTTGGTAGTATTTTCCACCCTTCATCATATCCTTTAATGTTACTGCAGCTACATCAAAATGTAATTATCTTATTGCCATAAAGCAAAGTATTGTAATAAAGAAATCTTTTCACATCATGAAAGTG
>NC_066369.1:14062500-14077500 GCF_013377495.2 Cygnus atratus | reverse complement strand
TAGAACAAAGTTGGATGCAGGTCAAAACAAATCCAGATGGAGCCTTACAAGTCCTGAGACCCATTTTACTGGCCTTACTGAAAGCTTATGGCCTATTACACTGTCAACACCATAATTACTGCACTACTAGGCAACGTACAACAAATTCTTACATAATTACAGATTTAAAAGTTTATACACCTGTTCTGGAAAGTATTATTTTCTATGTGTCTTTAAATGACATTGAAAAAATTCCAATTTTAAGTATCTATATGTTTTATGTGAAATATAATTACAATGTTTTTCAAACAAAATTAACAGGGCTTATATTAAATAGGTGGTGAGAAAAAAAACAACAACTCATAGATTAGTGGAATGTTTAAGGTTTCTCTCTTAAAATTCCATTTAATATTGCATTTTCTTTGTTACAGTTCTACTTATCTTTTATAATTTCCTTTAACAGCCTTGTGAGAATAATGCTTTGTGAAAGCTCAAAGAAAATAAGCCAGATCATGAAAAATGTTTCAGACATAAACTTTGAATAATAAAGCTCATGATTCCATGGTGTCTTTGCTCCTGATCTTTTCTTTTTGTGGATTTGAATGGCAGAGTCCTATTTAGCTATTGCAACAATATTAAATGCCTTCAGCAAGGGATTTGATACCATCTGAGGCTTCCAGCTTACAAATCACAATATATGTGAAGAATTAATAAATAAAATCCAACATGTGGATATTCAAGTAATAAATACACAAGATCTGAGAGGGCACAATGCAATTGTGAATGTAGGAATTAACACGCTTAAAATTTTTCTAATGATCACTCTGAAATCAGCTGCTATGTCATTTTTTAAATCACATGGTTTTGGATTTGCATAAACTCCTCCTAAATAGGACTCTAGGTTTCTCAACTGTCTTTTATGGATCTGTGCCCTAGATATTTTTAAAGTATTACAATATATTTTTAGAAGGAAATGACAATTTGGATTATATATATAGTATTACTAAATTATATTTTCAAATGTATTTTCATATAGAAATTGATCTATTAATTGAATTTAAAGATTTACAGGGGGAAATGTTCCTGGTTCCAGGTCTTCCTGTTTTTGCATAAAACATGAGGAACAAAGAAAGATTTTTCCAAACATTAAACCCTTTGTCTTAACATTTTAAATGAATAGGATTTCAGAATATGTAGTTATTGTAATCTATGATTCATCCCTACTTATTGCAAAAGGAGTTTGGGAACAACTGCCCCGTTGTTTCCCTCTGTATCTCTGTATATAGGCTGTATGCTAGTTTCTTTGTTTGTATGTTTGTTTGTTTGTTTGTTTGTTTTAAAAAAACTTTCTTGTGTTAGGTTCTCTCAGTGCAGGAACAGAATAAACTACATGTGTGAAGAAATGCGTCTCAATTTCTACATTCTATGAAACAATGCAGAAAGGAAGAAGCAAGAGCTTCAGAAACAGGTGTCAAAGATACTCTCATTTACTGAACAGCTTATTTATGACCATGATGAAACTTTGGGCTTTGTCTGGTATTTATTTGTCCCACATTCTACCAATCTCAAAATCAGCAAGTTTTACATATAGCTTGTCCCTGAATAAGTTTTTTTTTTTTTTTTTTTTTTTTTTTTTTGTATATTACAGATATAAATGTAGGGGCATAAATGTGTCTTCGGTGTAATCTTTTACAAAATTCACTGCTGTATGGAATTTATCTAGCCTTCCTTGGCAGAAAGGCTGCTCATTTAAAGGAGTTTTTAGCCTGCCTATCCACCCCAAAAGATAAGGCAGAAAATAGAGGCATAATCTGTTTCTTGGTTCATGATTGAACCAAGTAATAGATTGAGCCAGTAGAAGATGCAAGAAAGCCAAGTGTCTGCATTTATCTTAAAATATTTGATAACATCTCTTCTTGCACTACAGGCTAAAAATCTGCATAAAGAATTTAGGTATAGGTATAGGTATAAGGTGTAGATATAGGTATAGGTATGTTCTAGTTTAACTCCAGTAGGCAGCTCAGCACCGCACAGACACTTGCTCAATTTCCCCAAGTGATGGGATGGGGAAGAGAGTCAGAAAGGTAACAGTGTGAGATCTCTTGGCTAAGATAAACCCAAGAGGTAAAGCAGAAGCTGTGCGTACCAGCAAAGCAAAACAGGGAATTCATTCATTACTTCCTGCGTAGGACTGGACA
Organism: Cygnus atratus; assembly: GCF_013377495.2. Taxonomy (NCBI): domain Eukaryota; kingdom Metazoa; phylum Chordata; class Aves; order Anseriformes; family Anatidae; genus Cygnus; species Cygnus atratus. The sequence goes on along the minus strand of NC_066369.1, from coordinate 14,075,323 downwards.
TCTAGGGCTCATAGTTGGCAAGAATCCACACAGTAGCCAGTAAGTACAACAGTTTATTATCACTCCAGAAGATGTCAGTCTCAAAAAGTGCAGGGGAAGCCCCAGGAGCCATGCCAGGACAAGGGAAACCACCAGGAACTAAGGAGCATCAGCCCATGGTCAAAGCTTGCTCATACTTAAAGAGCAGTGTTTTTCTAATAATAGTTCATGAATATTCACGTCTCGTGCCTGTGGTCATGGCAGGTGGCCCGCTGAGGATGTTTTTATGGTGACCACCCCACATGATCAGGTTCTGTGTCTGGGAAAGTAAATATAGAAATATATAGAGGTGAGATCATATAAAGAACAGAGAATCAAGAGCATTGTGTGAACTTGATCCCCAACCAAGCAAGATGTATTTGGCTACAAGAAATGTGCAAGATATAGCAATAAGCAAGAACAGTCATTTCCTGAACAACCAACTCCTCACAGTGTCTTACACAATGGCCTATACACTTCCCATTAGCAGGCAGATATTCAGCCACTTCCAGGAAAGCAGGTGTTGTGGTTTAGCCCGGCTGGCAGCCAAACACCACACAGCCGTTCACTCACCCTCCCTCCTCCCTCTCCAGGATGGGGGAGAGAAACGGGAAAGTGAAGTCTGTGAGTTGAGACAAAGACAGTTTATTAAGACAGGGAAAATAATAACAATAATAATAATAATAATAATAATAGTATTAATAGTAATAATGTGTACGAAATAAGTGATGCACAATGCAATTGCTCACCACCCGTTGACCGATGCCCAGCATATCCCCGAGCAGCTGGCCCCCCACCCCGGCTAGCCACCCCTATATATATTGTTCAGCATGACGTCAGATGGTATGGAATACCCCTTTGGCCAGTTTGGGTCAGCTGTCCTGGGTCTGTCCCCTCCCAGCTCCTGCTGCATCCCTAGCCTGCTCGCTAGCAGGACAGAGCGAGAAGCTGAAAAGTCCTTGGCTTGGTGTAAGCACTGCTCTACAACAATTAAAACATCAGCATGTTATCAGCGCTCTTCTCATTCTAATCCAAAACATAGCACCCTGCCAGCTACTAGGAGGAAAATTACCTCTGTCCTACCTGAAACCAGGACAGCAGGTCTCATCACGTGTAATGGTTTATTGGGAAGACAAATGCCATCACACAGAATGTCCCACCTTCCTCCTTCTTTTTCCCCATCTTATATTGCTGAGTGTTCCATATGGTATGCAATATCCCTTTGGTCACTTTGGGTGAGCTGTCTTGGTTGTGTCCCCTACCAGCTTCTTAGAATCATAGAATGGTTTGGATTGAAAGGGAGCAAATAGATTATCTAACTTCAACCCCCCTGCCATTGGCAGGGACACCTCCCACTACATGAGGTTGCTCCAAGATGCATCCAACCTGGCCTTAAACACCTACAGGGACGGGACATTCAGAACTTCTCTGGGCAACCTGTCCAGTGACTCACCACCCTCTGAGTAAAGAATTGCTTCCATGTAGCTAATCTAAACCTACCCTCTTTTAGTTTAAATCTCTTATCCCTTGTTCTGTCACTACACTCCCTGATAAAGTGTCCCTCTCCTGCTTTCTTATATGACTCTTTTAGGTACTAGAATGTCGCTATAAGGTCTTAACGGAGCCTTCTGTTCTCCAGGCTAACTCCAGAGGGGGTTAACCCCAACTCCCTCAGCCAGTGTTGAGCCCATGGCCCCCAGCAACCTCACGGCCCTCCTCTGGAATTAATCCAAAAGGTCCATGTCCTTCTTACGTTGGGAGCCCCAGAGCTGAACTCAGAACTCCAGGTGGGGTCTTACAAGAGTGGAATAGAGAGGGAGAATCACCTTCTGGTCGCACTTCTTTTTATGCATCTGAGCATAGAGTTGGCTTCCTGGGCTGCAAGTGCACATTGCCTGCTCGTGATGAGTTTTTCATCAACCAACACCCCCAAGTCCTCCTCTCAGTCCATCTTCTGCCCAGCAAGTATTCATCTTCGGGATTCCCCTGACCCAGGTGCAAGACCTTCCATTTAGCCTTGGTGAACTGCATGTTGTTTGTATGGACCCACCTCTCAAGTCTGCCCAGGTCCCTCTGTGTGACATCCTTTCCCTCCAGCGTGTTGACTGTACCACAGAGCACCCCCCACCCCCACTTGTCTTGTGCACCCCCAGCCTTTTTGCTGGCAGGGTGGTATGAGAAGCAGAAAAGTCCTTGATTCTGTGTAAGCGCTGCTCAGCAACAACCAAAACAATGGTTTGTTATCATCACTACTTTCATCAAAAATCCAAATCACAACATCACACAAGCCTCTGTGAAGAAAATTAACTTTATCCCAGCCAAACCATGAAAATATGCTAAAGGCAGAAATCAGTTCAGAAACAACTTCAAATACATACAGCTGAATCAAAGAGTCAAAGAGTGAAATCTGATTGATATTTTAAGTGTTTTTGTTATATAATTATTTCAAAGTATCCTTATGTAAATAAATAAATAAATAATGTTGTTTGTTCTTCTTGCATGCTTCCAAAAGACATTTACTCATGTTGTGATCTACACACAGGAAAGCCATAGAAAACAGATCCATGATTATAACCAAGGGCTTACTGTTACCTGTAGAACTCCTGGAATATTAAATGGGTGACCTGGTTGATCCTTATTGACAAAGGTAATGCTATCTTTCTGTTAACAGCCTTTGAGAGTAACATAGCGGAGGCTGGGATTTATTTTTAAATTCAGAACAAATAGTATAGAAATCTTAGAGGACTTCCTTAAAGACAGCTTTGTACAGTACAGCTTGTTACATAATGTTCTTTACATTTGCGGTCAGTGATGTACAGTGAGATTTTCATAACGACTGCTCACTTAAGATCTTGTATAAAAACACAAGAACACATCCTTTGCATTTACTCTAATTAGAAAAGATAGAATGAAGCAATTTTCCTTTCCTTTCCTTTCCTTTCCTTTCCTTTCCTTTCCTTTCCTTTCCTTTCCTTTCCTTTCCTTTCCTTTCCTTTCCTTTCCTTCCCTTCCCTTCCCTTCCCTTCCCTTCCCTTCCCTTCCCTTCCCTTCCCTTCCCTTCCCTTCCCTTCCCTTCCCTTCCCTTCCCTTCCCTTCCCTTCCCTTCCCTTCCCTTCCCTTCCCTTCCCTTCCCTTCCCTCTCTCCCTATTCATTAGGATTTGTGGAAAACAGCTGTGATTTTACTGAATACATTCAGATTTAATTGCTTATTGAACTATTTTCATTACTTTGAATTCTGAAAATAAGCTTTAGCTGTTAATGGATTTGGGACAGAAAGATAAAAAGAATCTCACTTTCTTCACTATTTCCTACTAATTACTAATTCTGTTTCCATAAAGAGGTTTAATGTTTCTGCCTAAGATTAACCATGCATGACTTTTAGAATGTGTATTTAAAAGAACTCCTGCTGCTTTGGTAGAATTTTATTTTGTACAATTCTTGTAAACATGCAAAAATTAACTTGTATATCTGTTTTGCATAGTAGAAAATTTCTGGTATATGCACATATGAGTGCATGGTCATACACAAACACACAGGTATACGCATGTGTAATGTCTCATCCATCTGCACAAAGCATGAGTATAACCCATGCAAATCTAACATATATTACATTAATTTCAAAGCATTCTGGGTCACTTTCTGTTTGACAAACAACGTTTTGCTTCTTCCCTTCTTAGCATGGATATGAACAAGCTCTCTATAGTATAGCAGAATAACCTGAATGTCATCTAGGAAATTTATGTACTGACTTAATTTTCAAGGAACAGCAGACATTGCTACATTTGTCACTTTTCATTACATACCAGACTGATTCATCTTAGCTATAGATGAATATAGAATAAGCTATGTATCTCATTTGCATAATGGAAGTGCCTCAGTATATAATACATGTATGAAGTACAAATTTACTCACCCAGTGCAGTATTTGGATGTCTAGCACCTTTGAATCCATGGTTTATTTCTCTCATTTGCCTTTGGCGATTGGGTCTCACTAATCTGTATTGGCATTTAAGGAATCTTGAAATGCAGTTTATTGAAAAGAAAATGATCCAAAATGCTTCGAAATGTATGTAGTAGCTTATGCTCAGTTTGCTTGTGTTGAACTCATGCTATATTCTAGTGAACCGCAAATTACACATATATGTGCATATGTTTCTGTTTGCACATGAACTCACATATATTCTGGAACCTGAGGGTGCAACAACTCCACCAAAGGTCACTTTAGTTGTTTAAGTGCTGGTTTTCTGTTTCTGTCTCATGTAGTGACCCCATATAGTCAGTCTTATTCCACCTTCCTTCTTGGTAACAGATTTGTTTCTCGTATTTCTTTAATGCATACTATGAACTATTGTGTATTATTCAATAAAGCTATGCTATTTTATTATCCTTTACTTAAAATGACAATTGTGATCAAATCAGGGAAGGCAAAAAATTCTTCCTATACAAGAAGTGTAGCTTACCATAGGCAGAATCCTACCAGGAAAAATCTCTCAATAAAGCACGCTTGTGTAATGATCTAGATGCTCATTTCTCACTATCTATACAGACTTAATGTTTTCCAACAACCACATATGGTCAATTCTCTTCAATGTTCTCTCTCTCTAAATTGTGCCTAGGCATCATTTTAATGTAGATAATTGAACTTCAGTTAATTCTGCATATGTTGTTCTAGACTAGTTGTTTACTGTTGCTGATGCAGGCCTGGAATAATTCACATATGTTATTGCAGCATTTTACTCACTGTCACATACTCAGTTCTGTGTGATCATTTTTAAATCTTGTATGAACACATTGTATTTACTACTTACTAGGCAGCTATAGAAGAATGTGATATATGAATTTCTAATAAACCTTATTCCCTTTAGAAAACAAAACAAACCACTGTGCTCTTTTATTAGCTTGTTCTAGTCCATGGGCAGTAATAAGAGAGTTTCAAAGAAAATTAAAATTTCATTTCTAAGAAGTGGAGTGGTGGTGGTGGGTTATTATATTTAATGTGTTAGTTAGTTTGGGGGGTTGTTTTTATTTTTGGTGGGGGCAAGGGGTGAGTAATTCTAAAGTAATGAGAGATAGATGCCTAAATGAAATGGAGCATCTTAACCCAAGGATTTCTTCTGCCAGCTTTGCCCGTTATATGCCTCCAAAGGATTGTCAGGCATAATGCTAAGAAATTCTAGGCCAGGTTCTAAAACCAAAATTTGTTCAGTGATAACTTAGTATTTCAGTTCAGATATAAGAGATGTAAATTTTGTGAAGATACTCACATCTGTTGTAAAATATCCTGGTAGAGACTCTGGGGAAGAAAATTAGAAATGAATTTTAGAATACATTTCACACTAAATTATATCTGGATCATATTGCACCTCCAATGATAACTGAGATTTCAACTCCTTTTTTCACCATCATGCAGAAAGAAAATGTATTAATTAAATGTTTTCCTCACTTTATCAGATAGACTTAATCTACGCCGAAGTGTTGGTGAAGAAAAGTCAACTTCTATTTAGTAGCCCAGATCTTGAAAATACCTTCTTCCTAATGTTGGTTTAACTTGAATCAAGAGCAGAGTTGGAATTTTTAGAAAATCTTTACAGTCAGAATTAAAAATCCAAAGCTAGGCCTTTAAAGAAGGACACTGCTTACAAGGAAATTAAAACTTGAAAAAGAACACTGTGTTTTCTTTTGATATAATATTCCTCTTCAAAAATACTTATATGTACTTTATTAAAAACAGAATACAATAAGTCATTGTTAGGATTACAATGGCAGCCACTTAAGCATGTAATTCATTTCCATCGTATACAGATAGAAAGGAAACATTCCCAAATGGCATAGGTTTATGTTTTAGCTACACTTTATCTGGAGGTGTGACTGGAGAACAAAGACACACCAAGGAAATTTTAGTGTAAGTATTACAGTGGTGAAGTTTCAGCTGTGTGTATGTCAGAAAACAAAACAAAAACAAACAAAACAAAACAAAGAAAAAAGATGGACCATAGTTGGAAGGTAGTAATCTCAGTTTACAGCCTTATAGAAAGTTTTACAGTCTGATAAAAGAATCAGAAAAAAAGAGGCTGTTGCCAATAGTGTCCTGAAAATAAATAAATAAATAAATAGTTATATCTTAGATGAGTTTATGTCTACTTCCTGGCTTACACCAAAACTGAGACACAAAATTTGTTTGATCATAATCAATCATAAAACAACAGCAATTATATTAAAAAAAAATAATCTACTTTCATCACCATAGAATCCTTATAGAATGGCTTGGGTTGGAAGGGACATGATAGACCATCTAATTCCAAACCCCTGCCATAGGCAGGGAAGCCACCCACTAGATCAGGTTGCTCAAGGCCTCGTCTAACCTGGTCTTGAACACCTCCAGGGATGGGGTATCTGCAACTTCTCTGGGCAACCTGTTCCAGTGCCTCACTACCCTCTGAGTGAAGAATTTTCTCCTTACCTCTAATTGATATCTCTCCTCTTTTTGGTTTAAAGCCATTACCCCTCGTCCTGTCATTATCCGATTAAGCAAAGACTTGCTCTCCGTCTTTGTACAAGTCCCCTTGAAGTACTGAAAGGCTGCAATGAGATCACTCCGGAGCCTTCTCAGCTCTCTCAGCCTTTCTTCATAGCAGAGGTGCTCCAGCCCTTTGATCATCTTTGTGGCCCTCCTCTGGACCTGCTCTAACAGATCAACATCCTTCTTGGACTGGGGGCTCCAGACCTGGACGCAGTACTTCAGGTGGGGCCTCACAAGGGTAGAATAGAGGGGGACAATCACCTCCCTCGACCTGCTGGCCACTCTTTTGTTGATGCAGCCAAGGATGCAGTCGCTCTTCCGGGATGCAGGCACGCACTGCTGGCTCATGTCGAGCTTTTTGTCCACCAGAACCCCCAAGTCCTTTTGCTGCTCTCAGTGAGTTCTTCTCCAAGCCCGTACTCATGTCCAGGATTTCCCCAACCCAGATGCAGCACCTTGCACTTGGACTTGTTGAACCGCATTAGGTTCATGTGGGCCTAATTCTCAAGCTTTTCCAGGTCCCTTTGGATGGCATCCCTTCCTTCTGTTGTATTGACTGCACCACTCAGCTTGGTGTCATTTGCAAACTTGCTGAGGATGCACTCGATCCCACAGTCTATGTCATTGATAAAAATATTAAATAGTAAAATGTGGTTTTCTCTGAATCACAAGCTATTATATTCCACTAAGTTATTCACAAGGATTCAGTAGCTCCAATGCTGGATATAAAATATAATTGATTATTGGGTCTTTGGTTCTAAAAATGGTTTTGTTTTGTTTGCATTTTTGGTTTTTGTTTTGTTTTGTTTTCTTTTATTTCATTTTTCTTTTCTTTTTTTTTTTTTTCCTGACCGCTTCCGTAACAAGCAACCATTAAACTTCTACACAGTGATTTTAATAATGAAATAAGCTATATTCCCTAGCTATGTAAGTGAACATAATTAAGAATTATAAACTGTGGTGAATCTTGAATAGATCTTTTAGAAAAAAAATCCAGTCTTAGTTTAAAAGCTCTAACAACATTTAAATTTCACTGGGTGTTGTATTTCAATTGGAGAAAAACAAACAAACAAACAAACAAAACTTTATTCTCTCTCTCTCTCTTTTTTTTTTTTTTACTATTATATATTATTACTATCTTAATCATGTATTAAAATATAGCTATTCTAGAGATACTGAACAGAATGGAGAGCAACTTGTGAAGCTCCTTCTAAGATGAAAAAGGAATCTAGTTTGATGAATGTTGATTATATCTCACTAACAGCCCTAAAGGCATCTCATAATTTTGTGACAAGAAAATATTTCCTAGTCAAAAAACATTAACATCTGTTTTTTTTGAAAAGTTTACTCATTACATGCTTTGTCTGACAACTCAATGTAGTACAGCTTGATGGATAACTGAGTGAAAGGCTTGAAAGATCTCCAAATGAATTCAGTATTACAGATTTAATGAAAAATGTTGAAGCGCAAAAATATTATAAATATGAACCTTCTAATTGAAACAAAAATAATCAGCAAAACAAAACAAAACAAAACAAGTATCCTTCTCGTTTTGAGTAACTTTAGTGATATTAAAGGAATGAGTAGGCAGCATCAGGCTTCAGCCTTCTGTCGGCCTCTCTTTGTTAAAGTTATCATTTCCTCCTCATAGTTTGTTAATATTTCAGCCATTTACTATAGTGAACTTTATAAAAATATATTGCCAAATTAATGAGATTCAACAATACTCAGTAGAATGGAAAAGATCCACTGTGGGCTACAATTTATCTTGTGGGGTCTCAATCTTTACTTAATCTCTAAAATTAATTACTTTTACTCAGTAGGAAGAAGGCTGAAGAGTGTATTTCTCTACTGAAAAATATTTTGCAATTTTAGACAGTTTTTTTTTTTTTTTTTTAACTAAATATACTTAAAAATCTGTAGATGCCTTTGTTTCCCTGCAGCTTTGCTGTATCCCAATAATCGACCAACCAAGTAGATGTATCAGGATGCGGGGTTGGCTGACCAGGAGTCTTGCAACTGGGCTTCACTGCAAAAAGGAGATGTACAAGAAGAAGCGAGGACAGGTGACATACGAAAAACACAGAAATACTGTTATGGAGATGAAAGGATAATGCTAGGAAAGAAAAAAATAAAACAGCTAGGCTGCTGTCAGCTACAGTTGAAATATGTAAGATACTCAAGGGAAAGAAGAGCTATTACTGCTATAAGGATGTAGAAGGATGAACAAAGTATGGGCTTGCTGCCAGATGGAGAGCATGATTTAGTGACAACAGAGCAGAAGACAGAGGTGTCAATACCTTCTTTGCTTTGGCCCTCACTGACAAGGTTTCCCACACTTATGTTTCTAGAGATAGGATTGAGGAGCAGGGGAGATACCAGCAGTGGAGGAGAATCTATGCAGGCTGAAATCTCTTCAGAAGCCCATACAAGACCCTGGCGCCAGATGGGCTTCATCTAAGAGCTGTGAGAAAGATTACTATTGTCATCACTCTCTATAGTGTCTCTCTGGTAGTACAGAGAGAGAAGCTCCAAGATGACTGATGAAAGGAAAATGATACAACCATCTTAAAAAAAGAACAAATGGTCTGTTGAACTAGAGGCCAGTCAGCCTTACTTCAGTCTATTGGACAATCTATGAACACAGCTCACTTCTGGGCACAACGAAGCAGGTAATTAAGCATAACCAGCATGAACATACCAGGAATAAATCAGGAAATGAAACCCATTTGCCTTCTGTGGTGAAATGGCTGTTTATCTGTGAGAAAAAAAAAAAAAAGCAGTGGGCTTAAAGGATGATGTTAAGGGTCATACTGTATCTAGGGTTCACTTACAAATTCAGGCACCTTCTTTGTGTCTTTAATTAGAGGAGGCAACAGAATGCAATCAAGATTGCAAATAACAATAACCCTGCATGATGTTTTCAGCAAGCTCCAGGACAGAACCATCATTCTGAAGGACCTGAGTAGGGCATAGGAATGAACCAAGAGGAATCTCATGAAATCTGACAAAGACAAATGCATTGGGACAAGCTTGTGACTGACTGGAAAAGACCTGAGGGCTCCTGGCAGATACTGGCTAAACATGAAGCAGTGGTGTGCTTTAGCAGCAAAGGAAAACAACTGTACCTGAGGCTGTATAAACAATGACACTGCCAGAAGATTGAGGCAAGTGCCTATTCTTTTTCACTCAGCAGCTCAGCTGTCATTAGCCTGCCTCTGGAAGAGTGCATTCAGTTTTGCTCATGCCCCCCACCCCCACCCCACCCCCACAATGCAATAAACATGTTAATATTTATTACCTGGACAAGAAACACCAGGTAATAGTTTCTCTGCTGGACTGTCTGCCACATGAGAAGAGGCTGAGGGAGTGGAGCAGAACAAGAGACAACAGCATAAATGGAAACAAAAGATGTTCCAGTTTGGTATAACAGTGGAGAGAAAAAAAAAAAAAAAAACTGTCAGGAGAATTAAGCATTAGAACAGGTTGTTGGAAATATTGTGGAATCTTTGTTCTTGGAGGTTTTTAAGACAACAATGGTGTATTGGATGTCAATGGTATTGGATGTCAGTGGCAACAGTTGTGTCTCTTTTGCTCTTAAGTGACTAAGTCATGTCACTGTCTTTATCTTCACCCACAAGCTATTTAATTTTATTTTCTCCCCCTGACCTGTTGAGTAAAGGGAATGAGAGACCAGGTGGGTAGTAATCTGGTGGCTGGCCAAATTCAACTCAACACAATTGGGCAGAGCCCTGAGCAGCCTGGTCTGAACTCATTGTCATTTCTCTGAGCAAGAATGAACTTGGGACACCTTTTATTCTCTTCCTGGTTGAATAATAGTGTACTGCTTTTCCTGTTCTACTTCCTGTCTAATTTAGTGTTTGTTTTACTTATTTTCCTCCCTTATCTTCAGCTCTGCTTTTTCCCTCGAATGTGTTTTTTCTTTACTCAAACCCTTCTTAAAACCTTTCTGTCTTGCTCTGCTCACTTATTCAAAAAATTATCTATGTGCATTCTGTTTCTTTAAATACTTCATCAAAAGCCCTTTCAATTTAACAGTAGTGTTTTCACAGATAGAAGAGCAGAAAATAATCACAGAATTAGAGTTGTCTATGTAAAAGCACAGAAATACTTCTTATATTGTTTTACCTTTGGCAGAATTGAATCAAATTTTAGGGTGATGTAAATTCTAATAAAATTGTTGTCTTCTCAATTTATATAAAATCATGCAGACTTGCTGTTGCAGAGTTAGGTTACAAGAGACATGAAATGCTGGTTATCACCCTCATGTAGCATAGTATAACATGGCCGTGTTTTACAAAATCTTCCATGTGTATACAGTCATGGCTTTCTGCCCATTATTTAATTTAAAGGTGTTTCATTTAAATCATCTTTTTTTTCATTTCTTGTTTGTACACCAATATCTGCTGAATATTTTCCTGAATGTGTCTTTGAAGCACAATTATTTTTACATTCAGTGGTTTGTAAGCTAAAAGGGTCTCTTATCAATGGTGCAGGGGATTAGTCGGATTTTAATGTGCAACTCCTTCATATATTAATGGGACGATAGTGTTATGAGAAGACTTAAATGATAAATTGTTGCAATTGTAAAGAAAAAGTTAATGCTTTTTGTTGACAGAAAAGATAGTTCTACTGTATATAGGTTATATTTCCTCTATCCTTAGGAACTTTTATGATCTATCCTGTCAAATTACACTTTTCATTCTCTGCTCCTGTACAGACTTTTATGTTTCTATCAACTGAAAAGCAAGTGTAAAAATAAATAAATAAATAAATAAATAAAGGAAATTTAAATGACTTAAAATGAACATGTGAAAAATATTTGAGAAAGTTTGGGAGGAAATATTTTAAACATGGCTAGTCTCTGGCTTTACAGATAAATATGCATATAAGTAAGATCCGGTAAAACTTGCTAAAGCAATGTACTTTTTTTATAACTGGAGTAAAAAACATACATATGAATTAAATCATATTATTATTTCTGATCAAGATTCTGTTCTGCCAGTATGTTCTGTACATCACGTTTTATATGTAGAGATACACTGCATATAAAAAATTGATTTGAGTTTGATTTAGCTTATTAATGGCAAAGCCAAATAATATCTATTGGCTGTAATATATTTCTTTATTCCTTAGTGTAAATCATTCCTCAAACAGTGAGCATTCTCATGAGACTGCATATTGTAAAAATGGGTGTATGCTTCTTATTACAGGAAAGCAGCATTAGTCCTAGAAGAAAACTGATACCACAACAGTCTGCATGTTTTCCTTTTGAATGTAGGAGTATAGTATAATGCTATGTAAACTAGCACTGACCAGTCTCCAACTGAAAAACAGAAAACCATATAGTTACTTCAGTACTGTGATGCATTACAGCATATTTGGCAATTAGTTAGAAAGAATAATCTGAAGAAGACCAGGACATACACAAAATAATTGAATGAGTGTGTCACATTCAGACGTCCAAAGAAATGACATTTTTAAAAGAACTTTTGGTATATACCAGACACAGACGATGAAATTCACCAGAGGATCTCAAAGTACAGGAACTTCAAAGAATGGCTATAAATGTACATGAAAAAATGTCTAATATATTAATAGTTATATATATTGAAAAAAACATCTTACAAAGCCATTGGTTATACTACAAGTTGAGAAACAAGAACATTTTTTCCACAGGGAAGACTTAAGTAATAACTGCCTACTATAATTTTTGTTGACCTCCTGCTAAAGAGGAATGTTTGTGAATCAGGAAAAATAAATCATCAAATCATCATGATTTAATACATAAATTAATTAAAAGTGTGTCTCTTCTAGGAGATTATTTTTACTGAAAAGATTGCAAATAGTTTTCTTTTAGCATCTGAGAAGATGCTAATGATGTTATTAATATTGACAGCTATAACTGTTCGGGCATTTTTCTTATATACCAGAAGTACCAAAAGTACTATAGCCTCAGTCCCCAAATTTTTGCCTTTTTGTTTGTTTGTTTGTTTTGTTTTGTTTTCTGTGAAAGCTGGTTATCTATGTAAAACTGATCATAGCCTATGAAATCACATACAAAACTGAGTAATTCAGGAATGTGAATGGTTAAGCGTAATGGAATATAATTTTTTGAATGTAAGATAGAAAAAGGATTCTTCAAAAGGAGCAAGTAGAAGCTGATATTATGAATATTTTGACTTTTTCCTGGCTTCCAGAATCTCCCTCAACTTTTTCTTTTTAATATGTTTTAGCAAATTTATTATGAAATGTAAGAGTTT